>NW_014569572.1:1039562-1081850 GCF_001313835.1 Polistes canadensis
CAGTCGAGATATATTATTATACACATTTCCTTTTTGATAATAAATGCGTATATTAGATAGGCCAAGGATATATGTAAAGTATTTTTTGTGCATATAAAAAAAACTTTTTTTTTTTTTTTTTTTTTTTTTTTTTTTGTTTTTCTTAAACTCTGAATAACCGTTGAGACGCATCATCGATACACAAATTGCATTCAAGGATCAAGCGAATTTTTATCTCGTGTTTGAACTCCGACGATGAAATTGTTTTATTGTTTAAATGCTATAATTCTTTTTGCTTTTTTTTTTTCTTTAATTTTTTTTTTCTTTCAGCAGGAGGGAATCGAATTGTTACACAATGTTTTATCGCATTTCGTAAGCTTTGACTAGATTTTTTTTTAACAGGACTCTCTAATTCGCTGTCTCGTTCTGTTTTATTAATTTCCCCAAATAATTATTATCGAGTTTTCTTTTAACTTGATCGTCAAATTCTACGCTTTGTTATTAATAATTTGATAACGTCACGACTCGTACGATCGATAACGAACTTGTGTAATTTAATACTTTCTCTTTCCATCGAGTATACATTAGTTATCATACATTATACATATGTATGTATCATGTATGTAAAAATAGTTCAATGGATACGCTTCGGTAATTGAAATTGTATTTTTTTGTATGTAAATGATTGGAAGACAAGTTCGAATAAGCGAGAAAAATTCTGTTTATGTGATTTAGTCATCTTCTTATTCTTATTTTCTTTAAAACAATTCATTAATTATTGCATTTGGAAGAGAGAACTAAATATAAATATGTATATATATATATATATATACATACATATATTTATTCAAATCAAAATGATTCACCAATGTACTAGGCGGATCCGATAATTAGATAAATTACTACATATGTATTTATACAGAGGCGGATCGTTAACTTTGAGGGCCCTGGATTAACACTGTTTCAAAGTTTGCCTAATTAAACCAAATTAATTTAAGTTTGGGTTAATTGCAGTGACACATTTTACATAATTTATTTGTTTTCTTACACTTTTAATATAAATTGTTTTTCATTGTATTTATTATTTTCTTTTTTATTAGAAAGGAAGGTTTTTGGCTATAGTCCATAAATACTATATCTAAATCCACCCCTGTATTTATATATACATACGTATATTACTTATGTAACATCTTTATCGCAAGATAATTAATGATTTTTTATTGTTGTCGGTTCTCTAGCACGATATATTGTTTGGCTAAAAAGAATCTTACGATTTACAATATTTCTACCTACAAACCTATTAACAACGATATGTCGTGTATATATATATGTATGCGTGTAAAATGTAAAATTAATATAAATTATAAAGATTGTGAAAATTTTATTCGCGTAACGATTAGAGAATGATCAAAATGAAAACGTAGTAGTATATTATATTTATATCAATCGTAGATTTAAAAATGTTTAAAAAAACTTATCGTTTAATTGAAATTTAATATTCGATAGAGATTAATTTACTACGATTTAAACTAACTTTATTTCCAAGAAACACGACACACCGAGCGTACCCATCATCAGCGTTCGCTGAACTCGGTGTAATAATAATTAGTTTGTTACGTGAAGCACGTGCGTTTCTTTATGGCAATAAATTACCAAGAGTTTGTGCACGATCGAGCGAGAAGCGACGAAGGAGGAACGATAATACCTATAGACATTTCCAAGAGAGAACGATCGATCGTTGCTCGTGCGCAAAATCCTACTTGGATTATTCGACCTATGCAACCGTTCTCATTCCTCATCATTTAAAGGGAGTGACTAAACCAACCAATCAACAACGAACGAACCAACCGATCAATCGATCGACCGATCGATTCCATAAATTAATTCGATCTTTCATCAAAAGTGTCGCTAATTCGTACAAACACGATCTCATTTGATCTTAGAAATTATTATTATTAATATTAATATTATTATTATTATTATTATTAATTATTATTAATTATTATTATTATGCGAACGATTAGTTTTTTCTTTTGTTTGTTCTGTTTTGTTTTTTGTGTTGAATAATTTTCTTTCATCACTTTTGAAATGTTATCCACCGAACGTGATTCACGAAGCGCAGCCTACCGATCGGCAACCTACGACGAGGTACATATAATGTATCGTATATAAAGGTATTCATAAATTAGACCTCCTTAAATTACCTCATTTTAAATTATAGAATAATTTATAGTAATGTTTAATATATACAGGTACAGGTCTCGTATAGTTGCAGTCGTGTCGTCACTGGTTGTTCATTTGTGTCTTTTGCTCGCGCATTTTCGAACGTGCTTGGCGGGTGCCGACAAAATCCGCCGTGTTTTGGTCGACGTGTGCGTCAACATTTTTAAAGATCCTTCACGTGAGTGCGCACGCGCTCATACCACCCTTCCTTCTATCCCTCTATCTCTCTCTCTTGCGTGGATGCAAGAGATGCCTTTTGGAACGACATTTTTGGTAAGAAATTTTGTCAACTTTGAACTTGAAATGAAACTTTTTGTTTTTTTCCTGAAACGATCATTTTTTTCTTTTTTTTTTTTTAATTAATCGATTGGCACGACAAGAGAGAAAGTAAGAGTCGTACTTACGTTAATTTTTTCATTATCTTTTTCTTTTTATGTTTGATGACAGCGCGCGTGCACGCACACGTTTCCGAATGAGAACCGTGGAAAAGTAACCGAGATGCGATTGACACGATTATCGAGATTTTCCCAGAATGGCAGAAACGACGCTCTTATTTAATCGACATTTCTAGAACGTTAATACTATCAAACTCGTTATCTTTCCTTCCATGATAATGCTACAATAGAAAAAATATGGAAACGAGTATATGTACAAGGAACTTTATATGGTCCTAGCTGAGTAACGACGTACTTGCGCGCACATTTTTTTTTAAACATGCACACATACACTTTTTCTCTTTCTCTCTTTCTCTCTCTCTCTCTCTCTCTCTCTCTCTCTCTCTCTCTCTCTCTCTCTCTCTCTTCCTTTCCCATTTTCTTTATTATTTATCTTTTTTTTCTTTTTCTTGCAACTTTTCCCTTTGACGTTTCTTATTTTTCTTTTCCGACCCCCTCCCCCTTCCCCACTCTATCTCTTATAATACACTAAAAACAACGAAGCTCGAGGAGAGTATTTAAAGTAAAACTTAGATTGTCCTTTATCAACGATAATGAACTAAATAACAATATTTAACAATATTTTACATTCTATCCTTTCTTTACATTTTATCCAACTTTATACCCTTTTCCCTTATGTTTCTCTTAATCTCTTTATATTTTCTTTTTCTTCTATTTTCTCACTTTCTTTTTTTTCAGATCGATAACAACGAATGGAGAAAAGGGTCCAGTATTTCCATTCACTCGTCGCGCGTATTTTTAAACAACGCTTACGCGAAATGGAACGTTCTTAAGGCATCTCGCACACGAGTCTTAATAAACAAGGTACACCATTTCTTTCTCTCTCTCTCTCTCTCCCTCTTTGTTTCTTTCTCTTTCTCTTTCTCTTTCTTTTCTCTTTCTTTTTCTCACTCTTTCATATTTATCTTTACTGCCACTCGGGATAAAGGTATTGCTCTGGAGCAAGCTCGGTCAGCCGAATCTCGTTTACGTTTCCACGGCTGAATTTAGCGCCAGGGCAAAAGGGTCTGCTCCCCGTCCCTTAGGTACATTCGATTATGTGTGGCTGGGAGGTTTCTATCACGCTCGGCCTCGCCACTGGGTTCTCCAAATTGTGAAGAGACGTCGTGTGGGGCCCGTGCGTCGACCCGTGCCTTTCATAGTTTTCGATGTGTTCCAATTCGCATTCCTTCGGCATGGTTCCTAAAAAAATCGTTTCACAATTTTCTTTTCAAATCTTTCATTAAAGGATTGATTAATATTTTAATATATATATAATAATTTTTCATCGATTCAACGCGTTTACATCGTTGTAATGTAATTTTGACGAATAAAATTGTTTGAATAAGTTGCAACAATCGTGTAAACCGATTGAAATATTATATCGATGAATAAATCTGAAAATCCTAATTCCTCTTTTCTCGAGATGAATGTGAATAATATTATTACTTACCAACATTCATGTCAGGACCATATTCGTAATAAGTTGGCGAGCCAACGGCAGCTGCTAAAGCGAGTTCATCCTCGATACTGTTCGGCCTGCAACTGGTCGTTTTCCAATGAGTTCTCAAGCCACTCGCACTGATATATTTTTTGTCGCAGCCTTGGCAGGTGTAAGGCCTCTCGTTCGTGTGTAGTCTCTTGTGTAATTTCAAATGAACGAATTGGGTGAATTTCGCGGGACATAGGTCACAAGCGTAGGGCTTTTGGCCGGAGTGTAATCTGAGATGAGTCTTTAGATTCGAGGTAGAACTGAACCTCTTCTTGCAGATCTCGCACTGATGAGGTTTTTCGCCTACGTTCAAAGGAAAAAAAAAAGGAAAAAAGAAAAACGAAAATATAAAAGATATTTCATATCGTTGGTATTAGATTAAACGTAATCTCGTTGATGATTTCAAATTTGATAAAATATAATCGAATTACCGGTATGCACGAGGTGATGTTTTTGCAGATGCGCCAGTTGCGTGAAGCTTTTGGTGCAGACGTTGCACTTGAACGGTCTCTCGCCGGAGTGCGTTCTCAGATGAACTTTAAGATTCGACAACTGTCCGAAGGTCTTACAGCAGACATTGCACTCGTAGTGCATCTTCCCGTCCTTTTTCTTAAGCGGATAAGGCAACGACCTGTAACCCCTCGATCCCTGAGAGTTAGGGCTGAGCGAGCCACTCTGCGAGCAACCATGATCGTCCGGGGAGAGAGAACTCGCCGGCGAGTATCTGTGATTTAGGGCCCCGGATGAAGAGGAATTCGCGTGAATAGTCAGTCCAGGATGATGCCCGAGGTGAAGATTGTGCGTTCCTGCGATCAGGCCAGCTTGACTCCCGTCGATTTGCATAGTCGTCGACGAGGTGGGAAGTTGATGGCTGCTGCTCGGAACATCCAGACGTCTACCGTCCGACGTTCTTTCGCCGTACACGAGATTGCCATTGCTACCCGTGCTCGGGGTTGGAGAATAAACCGTACAGTTGATCGACAAAGGGGTCGCGTTGTGATGAAGCGTTCCATTCTGATGATAAAGACCGTACGAATAGGAAGAAGGTGATTGGATCGGTGATATCGGTGAAACTGAGTTTTGATGATTGTTGCCGGCACTACCGACACCACCACTGCTATTACCACCACCACCACCATTACCACAAGCACCGACACTACCAACGACACCATTACCACAACCACCACTCACAACACTACTACCGCCGCCACTACCACCACCACCACCACCACTACCACTACCACCACCACCACCGACATTATTACCACCAGCCGAATTTGAATAGACCGAACTCGACTCTATTTGACAACCTCCGGAATTGGTCGAATATAAAACCGTCGGTGTCGAGGAGGGACACAATGGTGGAGAATTTGCCGGAGACGGGCTCTTCGTTTTTCGCTTTGGAAGACAGGAGGAGCTTGCAACATTCGAGGACGATGTCAAGATCGTACTCGAGGAAAGCACGCCGCTATTCGAATGTGCGTTAACGCCTGGGCTGCTAGACGAGTGCACATTCCCAATATGACTCGTTGCATTTCCGTTGCTCGTTCCCGTACTAGAATGAAGATTACCCGTGCTCGAGTGAAGTCCACCGGTTGGACTTGGAATTGGTACGGGACCGTGGTTACTGGTAGTCGAGTTTACGCAGGATTCAGTCTGCATCGGCAAATTCGAACTGGAGTCTGGACTGCACGGTAAGATATTACCGTAACGATGCGACTTTTTGTAAGAATAAGCCATCTCCGTAGGGCTCGAGGGTGGTGGCGTCACCGAATCTGCCGTGTGACTTTGATGATGGCTCTGTTGATGATGCTGATGCTGTTGATGTTGTTGTTGATGCTGATGCTGTTGATGCTGCTGCTGTTGCTGTTGTTGTTGCTGTTGTTGATGATGATGATGGTGATGTTGATGATGATGATGTTGTTGCTGCTGCTGTTGCTGCTGTTGTTGCTGTTGTTGTTGTTGTTGCAGTTGTTGCTGCTGTTGCTGTTGCTGTTGTTGATGATGATGAAGATGATGATGATGATTATTATTGTTGTTATTATTATTATTATTGTCCGTGGTACTTCGTAATAGAATATTCTCGAGGATGGAACTGCTAGGACTCGTTATGTAGGCTGGTCTCGCGGTTGCAGGTACGTTAACTTTAACCTCTTGCTCATAAAACGGTTTAGAATTTTTGTCCGTCTCGTCCTCGCTTACCATCGACAGGAGGGTTGTTTTTTGAAGCATCACAGGCGACACTGACTTTTGTATCTCCGGGCTCATCGCTCTGCTCGCGATCTCTGGATTTTTCTCCTTCGCTGTACCATCCAAATTGTTCTTCGTACCGGCTTGAAAGTTACCGTACGTCTTCGTTATCTTGATCTTTACCTTTCTGTATTCGTTCTTAGCGGCTACGTTGTCTGGCTTTAACGGTTCGTTGCTGCACACGGAGGACTTTGAGTTCTTGCTGAAGTCGAGAACGTAGTTGTTCTCCGAATCGGACTCGCTGCTCTCCTCAGGCGGGGTCAAGATCTCGTCGTGGTAACCGTTCGAATGGTAACCTTCGTCAGACCTCACGGAACCGTCCGTTGGCGTCATTTGCGAACGTCTCTCGTAAATCGACGAATCCTTTAACGGTGATACCACTTCTACGCTGGCCGAAATTTCCGTTGGTAATGCCGATTGCTGTACTTGTTGACCTGTCTCCCCCAGAATAATTTGGAACGAAAGGGGAGAAAAAAAAAAGGAAAGACAAAAAATCACGATAATAATAATAATAATATATAATATCGATAAAGGATAAAGCCGATAATTGAACTTACGTATTCTTTGTAGCATCAATTCACCCGTTAACGGATAATTAAGTCGTTCCGCGAACTCTCTACAATACCACACTAATAATTCTTGATTCGGTAGTATTGGCTTGATCGTGTAAAAATAAATGTTCATCTGTAACATAAAAAATAATATAATATCAATCTATGTTATTCCATTATAGATTATATCCAAATTCGTTTATAACGTTTTACCTTATATTGACACGCTATTAGATTTTGCGATTCGGACGAGTAAGCTGGGTTTACGTAACGCATCCAATTCGACTTTTGAACGTCGTAACCATCGATGTAGTAGAACAACTCGTTGTTCTTGTATACCTGAAAAATTCGCAAAGATTGCGATTATATTATTTGACTGTTACGTAACATGACAACTTAAGAAAACCGTCATTAATTTATCGATCATTTAAATGGATACGTGTAATCAACGTTCTTGAAATAATATTGCAAATGAACAAGTTATCAGACACGTCACAGTTTCTTCCGACAGATTCCCCCCCCCCCGTCTTTCCCCTCTCCCCCGAAAAAAAACAAACCGATTAACGTTTTAATAACAAGTTGCCAATAGGAAATTAGAAAATATTACTAATTGTAAGTTAACGTAAGAGTCGTTTGCGTGGAATTGAAGTTCATCGTAACGAATTGATGAGTTACGAGTCATCGATGGTTCTTCTCGTGGCTTTCATTTTAAGCGTTGCTCGATCTGTTAAAACCAGTTTCTGGTCTTGTTAGTCTTTTCTCTCTCTTTCTCATGGCTGTGTATCCGCGCGTACAGCATCTTTGGTTTCCCACCTCGTTCGTCGATCTCGTAAGGAACACGTATGCGCGTTTTCAACTTTTCCTTTTTTTTTATTCTACTATTTTTTTATCTTTTCTAGACACGTATCCAAAGATAAATATGAACGTTTCTTAAAAACAAAAGAACGATGTTTCCTAATCGATGCAATTCTTACCCTCCAAAAGTATTTTCTGTTCGCGTCAGCGGGCACCGAATCCTTGGTATAAACCTGGCCCACCAGTGGTCCAAAACGCGTGCCCTTTGGGATGTAACTTGTACTCCATACACCCAACATCTATGCATATATATTTAACAAAAATATACGATTATTCAAACTGTATTTCTTTACCGTTATGTTGATTTTTCATTAAGAGTTATATGAATTTATATATTAATGAAAATTATTCATCCGAATCCATGCTCGTCTTTTTGTCACTTTTTTTTGTTCTATTTAAATCATATACTATGATATAAATAATTTGTTATAAAATTATAACACATCGATCGCGAATACAATAATACATTTATTAGTAAAATCCATTGATAAGAATAAAAATTTGATTATGATACAATCACCGTGGTATAATATATTTAACAAAAAAAAAGAAAAAAAAAAAACAACAAATTTGCAAATCGAAATAAATGAAGAAATATAATATCATTTTGTGAACGATATATTATATATTCCTCGAGTCTCTCGGTTACGTTTTAAACGTGAACTTTAAATGCACTTACGTTCGGTCCATGATCACACTTTACAAGTTAATTAGCTTTGTGATGCTCGATCGAGTTTGATAAAATACTGTGTCCCTTTCCTTTCGTGTACACATTTACGAGCATGGGATCAGAAGTAAGGTCAAAAATCGATCGATTCGGTGACTTTAGTTATTCGATGCGGTGTGACGGGGGGAGGGTTGGGATGGGGGTTAGGGGCTGGGGTTGGGGCTAGGGGTTGGAGGAATACGAGACACAACAACGAGAGATACAAATAATTAGAAGAAAAAATATAATGAAATTCGTATCGTAAATTGTAATATAGCGTTGTTCGATCGTTTCGCGACTCTCACCGAGGAGGTCTCGAGAAAGGATTCTTTCGTGGATGAACGTACATCGTTGAGGGCTTGAGAGGGCTTGAGTACGAGGTTCCTCGGCAAGGAAGCTTCCGCTCGATTGGTATCGCTAGGCGATGCCGTAACATCCGGCACCAAGTATACGGCATGTTGTTCGAATTCCTCCTCCCTCAAGGTCGCGTGATCCCATTCACTGGCCTCCATCCTTTACTGCAAATAATAACATTTAATTAGCTTATTAATATTTATAGACACGTGTGTCTATATTATAATCAACACATTTCCTTTATCAATTGTTAACTAGTCTTCCTAACGATATTATATTTTTTTAATTATTTTACGTATGAATATTTTTATTTTTATTTTCTACACAAAGTATTGTCAACAGTTACAAATCGTTTTAAATTGTATCTAATCGTATTAATATTATCGATGTTACGAATTTACTTTTGTTTGTCACGTAAAAACGTATCAAACGTGGAAATACGGTTTTTTTAAATATCAGAGACGAGTTCTCTGAGAATAAATTTATCTAACGTAAGAGAGACACGGATTTTCTTCTTTTTTTTTTTTTTTTTTATCAAAGCCATTATTAAAACGTCACACGATTCTAAGCAGCGCTAAGCGCGATAACTAAATTAGCTCGATATAAAAATTCTTTTTTTAGAGTAACGTATAAGTATATATAATATACCAATACGAAACTAATCCACCTAAGGATAATTAAAATCACTCGTCCGTAGGGATATTTTCTTGGATAAGGATTTTTTGTTAAAAAAAGAATTCTTCCTCTAATATAAATCGATGTGATTCTTTTTTTAAATAGCAAAACGAGTGGTCTTTAAACGTTCTTAAAGGATTTAAGACTTTTTAATAGAATTTCACGATGCGATTTTCAAATGGGTCTTTCGTATAATCCCAGAGGAAGAAGAAGAAGAAGAAGAAAAAAAAAAACACACACACCTTTGGAAAAGATAGATAGTTCTCGAACTAAAAAAAAAAAAAACTTATTTTCAATTACGTCGAATGGTGATCGATCATCGCGAAAATGTTTGTCTCATTCTCGTTTGAAACTAAAAATGATATCATTTGATTATTCGAGATCTGAGATAGTTTTATATTCGATCGAAAATAGATTTGTCACCTACAAATATTAGATTAGCGGAACGATAATACGACGAATAACAAAAAAAGAATAAGACGACGACTGATAGACTATAATAAACGAAAATTGTCGCAAAAAAAGACATATGATCCTTGTATGCACTCGAAATAACTTTAATAAAGAGAAAAAAATGCCAAAAAGAAAAAAAACAACAGGAAAATAGGGTAGGGGGGAAAAAATTGAGATCCTTAAACGAACAATTTACAAAAAAAAAAAAAAGAAAAAAAAATCGATCGATCAAAATCATGACGAGAGAATGATCATCTATCTAACTTATAAGAACGTATCCTCGTTTCTTTATTTTTCGTGTGTTTTATTATAAGCTTTCGATTGGTGGTGGGTGATGCAACGCTTTAACATCGCGAAAGTGAAACCCGTCCACGCATTGATCGACTGCAGCGGCGAAAGGGGGATGGGGATGGGGATGGGAATGGGGATGGGGATGGGTGGGAGCATAAACTCTAAAGTCCAATCCTCGCCGCCGCCACCACCACCACCACCACCACCACCACCACCACCACCATCGCCGCCGCCACCACCTACAACACCACCACCACCACCACCACCACCATCATCATCACTACTACTACCACCACCGGTCGAGGTTTTCGGCGCTCGTTGAATTTTGATTTTCACGAAAATCGCGCACGACGCCTACGTAGCTTCAACATTCCCCATCGACGATTCCCTTTACGGTTCTCTTTCAATGACTTTTTTCAGCTCACGTGCGAGAGTTCAATGACCGCTCTTTTAAATCGAAGAACCGCTACGTTCATAGAATCCCCTCCTGCCTCTTTCTCTCTCTCTCTCTCTTTCTCTCTCTCTCTCTCTGCACCTTTGCCTTTCTCCTCTTCTTCCTACCATTCGCGACATTCCTTTCTATATAATCTTTAGCCGAAATATATCATTCGTAGTTGATTTACACGATTTAACAACAATCGGTAAGATTCTTCGATATTGCGTGTTATTTATTTATTTTTTGTTTTAGCGCGACAGAAAAAGAAAATATCTCTTATTGACTTTTGAAAAAGGATAATAATTAAAAAGAGTTTATCGATGAAAATTGTATAATAATTATTCTAGTGACTCACGGCTCGCGTTTTTTGGAGCATCTGTTGGCCGAACGTCGAAGGCGTCGGCGATTTGGCCGTTCTTCTTTCTCTTTCTCTCTCTATATCTTTTCCCCTCTCCCTAACAGCGATTCTCACAAATCGAAGATCTTTCTTCTTCCTCCTCCTCCTCCACCACCTTTCCCTCCTCCTTCTACTATTCCTCTTCCTACTCCTCCTTTCTTTCTTTCTTTCTTTCTCTTTCTTTTTTCTATACGAGCGAAAGGAGAGGAATAAGGATATTTTTGTTCTCTCTCTCTCTCTCCTATCTTTCGGTTTCT
This sequence comes from Polistes canadensis, assembly GCF_001313835.1. Taxonomy (NCBI): domain Eukaryota; kingdom Metazoa; phylum Arthropoda; class Insecta; order Hymenoptera; family Vespidae; genus Polistes; species Polistes canadensis. The sequence continues at coordinate 1,050,916 of NW_014569572.1, forward strand.
CTTACGTGATTCTATGATTTCTTAAAGAAATCGGCATCTCGAGTAATATCAGAAAATAGAAAGAATTGCTTTGATTTTTGCGTATGGGGGTGCCTCGCACGATCGCACCGGCTAACCTTGCCTTGTTCGTTAACGTCAACATTTATTTGTCAACTCGTTCGTGGTAAATCGATCACGAATTACGAATCGATCGTTACTACGACGCAACAACAATCGCGTCCAACCCCTCGTCGTCGTTCTCTACTCTTCGACGTTTTTATTTGTTTGCCGGGGGGGTGGGTAGGGGGAGGAGGGTAGAGAGAGGGCTGGTGGGTATTTCCCTTTTTTTTTCTACTTTTCGGCAGGCTCGCTCATTCGTTCGTTCGTTCGTTCGTTCGTTGGTTCGTTCGTTCGTTCTTTCGTACGAATGCACGGGATGCACGCACGCACGCAGCAAGCAGACACACACACGTACGCAACAGAGACACGCACGCGGGAGTTATCGATTATCAGGACATCGGAAAAGGGAAATTGCAATGGACTCGAGCTGTCCTCGCGCAGGAACATCCACGATGTTTCTCTCTCTCTCTCTCTCTTTCTCTTTCTCTTTCCTTCTCTATGCTGTTTATCAACAAGCACCGCACGACAAGAATCAGAGTCCTCCTCGAGATCTCCTTTACTTTCCTCTTCTTCTTTTTATTCTTCTTTTTCTGTGCTTTCTTATAGATCGTTGGATTTTCACGATTCTATCTAACTTTGTATCTTTTCTATCTTGAAAATCACTAACACTACTACCACCAACACCACCACCACCACCACCGTCACAACAACGAACAACCCGTCGATAAACACAATGCAAACATCTAGTTTCTTACCCAATAATTTATTTTCCGGGTTTATTTTATTATTCGATAGAGAAGAGAAAGAGAGAGAGAGAAAAGAAGAAAAAAGAAAGGAAAAGGAAAAAAGAAAAATAAAAGAAGAGAGAAAAGAATAATAGAGAACGGCCGAGTTAAAACACACTTTCACGCACTTCCACCCCTACTATATTTTCGTTACACCCTTTCCCTTTTTCTTGTCACCCTATCGATATGATGCCTTACGTCCCTCGAGGTATTACTATCCGATGATCGGGATAAATATGTTTTACCGAATATGATTCCCCGGACAAAAATGTTGTCCCCTTTTCGTGCGAGAAACCTCTTTCTCTCTCTTTCTCTCAATTTTTTTCCAAAGAGTTTTTTTTTCTTGTATATTTTTTATATTTTTACCGAAAACACGCAAAAGAAGAGGCGTAGAATTTTCCGCGTTGCGCGCCGCGGAAATTGCTCGGAGGACGGCTCGTAGGATCGATCGTTTCGGAGCTTCGAATTTTCAACGTCCGAAGTTGGAAGGGTAGTACGCGATATTCACACGTTTGTTCGATTTATTCTCTTCTATTATATTCGCTTTGAAATCCTTCCTTATTGAAATTTTGAAAACCGATTAAAATCGTTTACGCGAGAGAGATTATTCGCGAGTTGTTCCATGTTATTCTCGTAGGAGACGTGGAAAAGGACGGTCTCCGTTTGCTCAACTCTCGCGGATACCAGGGAGAGAGAGAGAGAGCGGTGTGCGTGGAACTCGGTTAGACCTGACCTAGCCCAACGCGAGTCCGCTTGCCGAGTCCTCCCTTCCTCCCTTCCACCCTTCCTTCCTTCCTTTCTCCCCTGCTTTCCTCCCCTGCCACTCACTTACTATTGGTCGTTCTTCTGTCTCTCTCTCTCTACCTCTCTGTCTGTCTCTCTCTCTCTCTCTCTTTCTCTCTATATCGCTCTCCTTGTTTCTCATACGCGTTGCGCCGGTGTGTGTGTGTGTGTGTGTCGAGTAAAGCTGCCAGAGAAGAGCCAGAGGTGGTGCATTTCTCTGCGCTGCGCTTTCGATCGACCCGCTCCCAGCTTTCCTCTTTCTCTCTCTCTCTCTCTCTTTATTCTTCCTTCACCTCGACTCTCATCCCCTCACCCTCTTCTGCATTTCCACCTCGCACCCTCGCGCAACTTTCTCCCTCCAGTCTCGATTCCCGTTCTCGTTACCCGTTTCAACCCCTTCACCTACTCCAACGAGTACAAACGCGTCTCTCTTTCTCTCTCCCTTTTGTCTCCCTTTCTCTCTCTTTCTCTCTTTCTGTCTGTCTGTCTGTCTCTCTTTCTATCTCCTTCTCTGTTGTTTCGTTGCAAGGTGCATGCGCCGATCGCTTCTAAGTTTAATTGTTTCGACAATTTCCGGATATATAATAATAAGCACCGGCAGTAGTCGACTAAAAATGACGGCGAAAGTGGTAATACCCTTTCCTTGCGAATCAACTTTGTTAACGAAGATATTTTCAGATGGATCGTTTAATTAATTAATCGTAATTTTGATTTATGGTATTGTCGTTTTCTTTAACGATATCATATTATATCCGTTCGATTAGTATATTATTAAATTCGTTAATTTATCGTTCGTTCACTTGAATAATATCTTCCCGATATTTCGTTGTTCATATTATTTTATTCTTTTTCTTTTTATTTATTTTCACGAATATTCTAACGTTTTATAAATTTGCCTAGGTAGGTGCAACGTAGTTTCCGATTCTTTCCCACTGTTCGCGCATAAATCCAATGGAAATCGATTCGAGTCTTTTTTCTGTTAACGTATGCGTAACCTTTTTTTCGTCCTTCGTAAACGTACCTATTACCGCTCGCCCTGAAAAGTGTACAAAATCGTGACGTGTTGTTTCCTTTTGTTTTATATTATTTTACTGCAATTTTGTTTTACTGCAAATATCATTTTTAAATGAAAAATCATTGAACTTGAATGTAAAGTGATCGTTTATTATGTTCAACTTCACTTGGTATATCTTGTAAGGGGATCGGTTCAGCGAACACCAAAGTCACGGTCGTTCAAGATCAGTAACCCCTTCCGTTCTCTTTGGTTAAAGACACATATTTGATAATGTTATAGATGTTTTCTTGATATTTCATTTTTTTTTACTTATTTTCTTTGTAATAATTTATTTTTTATTATTTTACATCTTACACTTTACGCGCGCGGGGAGGGGGTGTTCCCATCAGTTTCAAGTAAGAATTATAAAAGCTTAGTCGTAGATGAGAGAAAGGAAGGTCGACGAACCGCGCGAATCATAGAGAAGAAGTGTACACGAAGAACTGCTGACGTTCTCTCGATTTTAATCCCAAAGACCGGTCTCGATCTTATCCGCGTAAAGTTACGCGAACAAAATATTTTTATTCTAGGACCACCTGATTCCAACGACTAATGGCAAATTTTGTTTGGACAATACGAAGAAACGAGAACGATGCAACAACGACAACAACGATGGCACAATGGATAAAACGATGATGACGAGTTGAGATCGTTAACCTTTCTTCTCGATTTTCACGACTACTCACATCAGGGAATCCTTCATTTCCCCTAGCGAAAGAAAGAAGTTTTCGCGCGAATCGACACTCGACGACTACTAACCCAGATACGTTACTTCGGGGTCGATGATCTTTTCTCTTCTCGAAGAACCGGCAGATCTAAGAAGATCGTCATTTTCTACGTTATTTCTTAACACTAGATAGATTTCAAACGAATCTTATTTTATTTATTTTATTCTCTTTTCGCGTATTCCCTTCCTTAACTAAAAATATATCTCAATTTCTCGTACGAACAAGTTAAATATATACGTATAAGTAGTATAGATAGTAAATATTAATATACTTCCTTATTTGAATTGAATATATTTCTAAATGGTTGTTCTCGTATATTAGAACCATCAAAGTCGAAGATAATTTTAGCGACGGAAACGTTGTTAGTCCAAAGTGAAACGTACGACGACGGCCTTAACAATTTCTAGAAGAAGGTCAAATGCATCAACGTTGTTCCGGTTCGAAGCTACGAGTGTTATCGACCTCGTACCAAGCCAGACGTGTTGGCAAAGAAACCTAGACGCGTTTTGGTTAAGTTTTTTCTTTTTTTTTGTTTCCTTTCCTTTGCTACCAAATTTATTTTAGTCAGACGAAAATGCGACAAATTTAACTCGTAAGATCGAACTAAAAAAAAATTGTTGCTGAGGGTACGTATAGGTCTACGAGACCAAAAAAATGATAATTAAGGAAATAATAGTAACGTGTTCGTTAGAAATTGAGGTGGGTGGTGGTGGGGGGGGGGGGTTAGGAGAAAATAAAAGAAGTTAGAAGCAAAGGGAGTCGGTAACAACCATCTTCTTGGTGAATTGCGTTGCTTTAAAGGCCGTCGTACTCTTTTGCTGGTAGCGAAATGTAAACCGGAAAAGCGAGAAGCAAGTGAATTAGCGAAGTGAGTCCGCGATTCCCCCTTCCAAAGTAGCGTTCTACGAGCCCTCTCCTACCGCTTCGTCCTTCTTTCTCCTCGTTCACTGCGACGACGTTCGCAGCACCTTCTTCCATTCTCTCGCCACGGATCCGAAAGAAGGTCTCTACCGGTCGTTGTCCCACTTGGAGGTCTACTTGGACTTGGACTTGGACCACACCATAGGCATGGTGCGCTGAGTAACGAGGTTCCGATACCCCCATAGGGGATCCCCTTTTACACCTACCTACGCGTTCTTGCGCTTGTCGTGTGTACAAGCCTTCCAGGGGCGGATCTTCTTCAATGTTTTTCTTCCTTCTATATCTTCCTTATTTGATTTTTATTTGTTTTCTTCTTCTTCTTTTCTTGTGTCTGTGTGTGTGTGTTTTTTTAATGTTTCTCTTCTACTTCTTGTTCTTCTTCTGATTCTTCGTACAAATCAACAACTTTAATCTCGCGAGAAGATACGCGTTTGTTCGAATCACACACGATACTTTAATACCTACAACCAAGTATATATCGATTAGATTGAATTGTATTTTGTCAAAGAGATTAAAATAACGACCGCCGTAATATTGAACACAATAACATAATGCTCGATCCGTTCCTGTAGAGTGGCACGTTCTGCCATCGAAACCAAACCGCATTACTCGCCTAACTGTACATAGCAGTGTGTGTACCAAGGTACCGTATAGGTACGACGACTAAACGGTCGTAAAACCGTGAGTGCGCGAGGACGTCGTCCACACGTGGGCCACTATGCGCGCGTCTATGCGTGTACAGGTGCGCCAGGTACCGTTCTACGACCGGACAGGAGACACGGCCAAAAGTAAAACCGAATTCGTTTTCGGTAAAGAGCCTCATGCCATACGATCTCTATACGTACTATAATACTTCTTATACGTATGAGATGATATATGCACAATTCGTTATCTCTCATTTTCATTTGCATTATCTTACCTCTTCGTCCTGGAATTACGCATCGGGAAGACGAAAACCTTCCTAGTCTCGACTATATATTATTTCATAAAAAGAATCTTCAGTATACTCGATTACTTATTATGTAACGTGCAGATGAATCGTCACGATAGGTCAGAGACATCGCTTATTCGATATCCCAATCTTAAACCGATTCAAAGTTAACGTAAGGGAGATAATTTAACACGATACTCGAAATAATACTTTATTTAAAAAGGTCGATGAACGCAGAATTTCGGCCGATCATCGACCCCCGTTTCTCATTTGACTTTGAAGATTGTATGACTAGAATATTAATTTATTCATACTCTGATAGAAATTTGTCCTCTATTAAAAAAAGAACAAAGAGAAAAGTTAGAAGTTGAAGTTGAAAAGAGATAGGAAAAGTACAAGTGGAAACAGATGGGATCTGGTCAGACCCGTGCGGTTTCCGCGAGCAAAGTAGTAGTAGTGGTCGACGTCAGATCGTACGTGCGCTGGTGCTTTCAATGAGGCCACGTGATCAATGCCAGTGGCGTAGTATCGAGGGGACCTGTCTCTCTTTTTCTTTCTCACTCTTTCTCCCCTGTCCTTCCCCCACTCTTTCTCACTCTTTCTTCTCCTTTTCTCTCTAGAGTCACGGCCGACCGCTATATCGTGTCTCTTGCCCGCTAGCGGGCTGCGCGGTTTGCGAGAATTGCGCGGCCTGCGCAGCTCGGTTCACCGTTCCGTCGGTTGTTGAACCCGACTTCTCTTGCGCGCTGCATAACCCATTTTGTAATAGCACACTTCGTGCCGCGAACCGGCACATCGGCATCCTTATACGAAACGGACCGCTTTAACGATCTCTAACGCGTATCTATCGCGATCGATGACGAATTTTCTTAAATCCCTTTTCCTTCGAACCTTTTCACTTTCAAACGGAATAATAGTCGAACGATAACTTCTACCTAAAAAACAAAATGGCGCAGCCCTACTGTTATAAACTCTAACCTAACCTGTTCGAAGATATGAATGATACGTGAATAGGATTTTATTCTTTTTTTTTTCCAATTTTCTTTCAATATTATTTATTCACGGTGATAGAAAATTGTTGATTATTCCGGTCATATAATGGTGTCTACTAGCGTTAACAGTCTTGAGGCAGGTCGAACGCTTTCGTTTCTTGCCAGCAGTGGTTGCTGCGTTTGATGCACGGTTAATCAGATGATATTTCATCAATTTTCGTTATTACTTTTATGTCATTTTTAAACATACGAATAAAACTGATTATACGAGTCTAATTACGGTACACATATAAACAATTTGTCATTACTTGGTCTATGGGATCTAATTAATAATCGTTCGAAATAAATTGTACGTAATAGTTGTGTGTGAGAGAGAGATTAAATAACAGAGTCCGTTCGTTTCCGCATTGAATGGCGAACTTCAATGTCAATGCCAGCCGCCCTTTCACCTTATATAACAAACGACCGTGCTCGCAGGCTCCCAACTCGCGTACATATTATTCCTTTCGGCCACGTTCCTACCAATGAACTAAACTTTCCATGAAAGCAACAATCATTTTTCAATAATTTAAGTCTTTGACCGTTCACTTCCTCTCGTCCTACTTTGGATGTTTGAAGAAATTTTTTGTCCAACATGTTATTCTCCTAGATAAACGATGTCCCGTCGATCATAGGATGATATATCAACCATGGTTTCAAGTAATTACTCACTTATCGACCAAATGGTAATTAACTTGTCATAATTTTGTTAGAAGTGTATATCATTATTATGTTAATACAAATCTATCGTCTTCGAATAATCACTTTATCGGAATATTAATAATTCTGAGAAAAGAATTATTCATGTGAATTTCTTTTTAAACAATTTTTATGAAATAAATATTTATATCTCTTGATCAAACTCAAACTAGGTTCGAGTACATCGCTATCGCATTGCTTCCTGCTTCACTCTTTCCTCGGTTTCCATATTATTGCATCGTACTCGTTACTAATTAATTATTAATTAACCATGACTACCTTAGAGATGACAATGAAATTTCTATACTTTTATCTTACTTTAATGGAGAGAATGACATTAGAAATTTTGTATTACGTCCTCGTTTTCCATGAAATCAAAACTGTACGGTAATATCAATCAACGTTTGCTTTCAATCATTCAATCATCGATGTTTTTTCACGAAAAAGAAAAAAAAAACAAACAATAATAAAAGGGAATACATTTCTGAACTATACAAATCCTCATACAATTTGTCCAAATAGAAATACATATATAAAAGTAAACCAAAAGTTCGCGCTGTTCTCGTGTTATTTCAGACAAGCCAATTTTGTGTGAGAATCAATAAAATTACTTTATACCCAATTGAAATATTAATTTAAAGATACGCACGAACTTTAAATTAACCCTAATATATTTCTCGATACGAATCTTTAGAATTGTTTGATAAAACAAAAATAAGAAAAAAACATTCAAACGAAGGATAGAAATAAAAAGGGAAAATGTGGAAATAAAGAAATAAAGTTGACGAGGTAAGACAAGTTGAATTGTAGTTAAGCAAGGAAAAGTATGTGTTGGTGATGGGTGTGGGTGGGGGTGGGTGTGGGGTGTCGAGGAAAAGTTGAACGGTTCGAGAGTGACTCGTAGCTGTCAGTAGTAGTTGGAGCAAGGCTAAAAGAGAAGCGAAGGGAGGGAATCTCACGGCTGACGGCTGGCCGTGACTTTACTCAACTCAGCCGGCACTCGGGCCGGCGCAACGCGTCAATGTAGAACGGTCATTGACTCTTCGAGAGCTCGATTCGCGAGCCTCCTATATACCTAGTACCTACGGCTACGCTTTACACGTTACCTTACTACTCCACGTTCTCTCGAGACACCAGGTATATATATATATATGAATTTTTTCTTCTTCTTTTTTGATTTTCTTCCAATCCCCATTCTCCCCACCACCACTACCACCTAAATATTAGACTCAATCGAGAACAAATATACGAGATGGAAAATCATTTATTTTATCATTACTTTTCATATTATTACTTTCTTATAGAATACGCAGTTAAAAATTAATTTTTACTTTCTATCGATCCTTTTTTTTTCTCTCTCTCTCTCTCTTTATTTTTCACTTACGTTTTTTGAATTTTTTGTTTCTTTTTTTTTTAGTAGAATCAACAACCATGAGGTTGTACTAATAAAATTTTAAAATCGACGAAGAATCTTATTTCGAATTCGTATGATGAAATAGATGCCAACGAGATATTTATTTGTCGGATGAACAATTTTAATACGGTACCTTGAAATACGATAAATTCTAACTTAACTTTAAGTTAGATTCCGCGTCGTGCAATCGAATTTTCACAAACGTTCCCTCCCCCTTTCCCCTCCCATTAGAATCGTGCTTAATAATTAATTTGATTATAAGGAGAAAGAGATTCGCAAAACCGCATCATTTTTCTCGTAGATACTCAATTACTACGAGTAGTTTTGAATAAAAGAGATTAGGTGATTCCAAAGGAAGCACCCTATATACACACCAGTAATCGGGGTTATGGTACCGCGTAATACTTTGGGAGTTCGGTTTGTACGATACGGAAAATGCGGGACAAGTTCATTGCACTTGCGTGGAATAGTTTATCGAATATCTAATTCGACTAATTCTAATTCACTTCCGTGTGTTACCACCATTCTCATTTATCGTATCATACGATTTATTGTCAAAACAATTTTATATAAAGTACAATATGATTATCTATGTGATAAAAACAAAATCAACAAAAAAAAAAAACAAAAAAGCTAGCACGATTAATTTTCTTGTTTTTTTTTTTTTAACGAGCCGAGAAAGACAAACCCTCCTTGTGTGAGGGAAGAAAAACAAAAACAAACCAAACCCAAAAAGAAAACTGAATAAATCGAATGAATCGAAAGATGAGTTGGGGGAAGAGGGGGGAAATTCGAAACGGTTTATGGAACCGTAAATACGGGACACCCCGTAGATGGTAGACGGTCATCGTTACGGTAACGCGTAATACTTTACGGCTCTCGACGTGTGTATTATCAAGGAATCGCACAGGACAAGCGCAATTTTTGCATGGAAAATGGCGCTACGGTACTTTCAGCTTCGCCACTCGCTCGCGGCGGCCAACGTTCGTTCCTCGAATCTAGGCTAGGCCTAGGAACGCGACACGGTCATCGACCACCCCTGATTCCCTTTTTTCCGCTTCTCTAAAGACGGAGAAAGCGTTCTTTACTCTAACCAACCACCTACCCTCCTCATTTTCAATTTATCGAAATACGATTAATATTGTCGGAGAAAGGGGGAGTGCAACCTAACGCATCTAAGATTCTATTCTTTCTTTATTCTTTCTTACGATTAATAAGAATTGGTAACCCTTTTTATATTTTTGTCGAAATTAAATTAAATCAAATAGAAATTAATTCAAGGTTATTTTTTTTTTTAAATTGAGTCGAATTATAATAATATATTGAATTGGTATTCTGAAATTTTTTGGTTGGATTAGAATTTAATTTATCATATCAAAAGATAATAATAATAATAAGAAAAGAAATATATAAAAAGGAAAATGATCCACCCGCGAAAAGGTGTCATCGACCGTTCTGGATAAATTATCTAGAACCCATTCTTACCACCTACTCCTCTTCTCTCTCTCTCTCTCTCTCTCTCTTTTTCTGCCCGTTCCCCAAATCCCCTCTCATTCTCTCCTCCTCTCCCTTTGCTTGTTCCAGAATGATTACACGCGTGGAAGTTCGCGACGATCACGGCTTCGTATAGCGCTGAGAATTTACCGTTATGTCACATTGCTAGTCATTCGCTAACTCTCTTATTATTTTCTCTACCTACGTGACCATCTCAAAATCGAAAATAACGTGTTCGTTTTAAGAAAGGTGAGAGGGGAAAGAAATAAAGAGAGAGAGAGAGAGAGAGAGAGAGAGAAAGAGAAAAAAAGAGAGTAAAACAACGCAACTTTGATTGGTACTTCTCCGTTATCTTTCAAAAGGTAAAGTCTGTCTCGTACGAGGTACAAACAAAACCGAAATATATTTCTCATTTTCTTTCATTCACAATGGACCCAATTTTTGTCGAATTTATTTTTCGAGAATATATCTTTGAGGGGTTAAGATAACGGGGCACCGTTATGTCATATTAGGAAACGCAAGTGTTTAACGGTGTTCTCCTATGAACGAACCTGCTCTCTCTCTCTCTCTCTTTCTCTCTCTCATCATAACGCCCTATCGTCACGATCTTTCACCAACTCCTGTTACTCGTATCTTATACTTTCTTATTACCATCTGATTATTATGTTTCTCGTAGTTGTTTAGTTATTTTTTTGTTTTTTTTGTTTTTTTATTTTCTTCCTATGTTTTTTTTTTCTTTCTCTCTCTCTTTTAACGGGACAGTTAACAAGACCAATCGTAGCAAGTTAAATTGGATACGCAAACAAAATGTCAAAATGGTGGGAATGGTATCCAGGAATAGATGATTATTCGTATTCGATGTCGCCACTTTCGAGTAATTTCGACGTGTCGTTGACCTTTCCTCAATCAAATCCGTAAGATTGATTTTGTTTTTTTGTTTTTTTTTTTATTGTTTATATATAATTTTATTTGGCAATAATCAATTAGACTTTCATGTTTGTCTTTTGTTTTGTATTTCCCCCGCGTGTATGCGTATTTTTTTGAAACATCTCGCACAACTTATCGATATCCCTCTTATGCCCGTAACTTTTCGCATGATCGTGTAAAAATTTACGGTACATAAATCGATTATACCCGGTGCGCTTCGTGAAACACGGCTTGCATTTATTGCTTTTACCGTTGTTGTCTTTTTTTTTCTTTTTTCTTATCTTCTTCTTCTTCTTCATCCTGTAAAGAGTTTTGTTCTCGTACCGTTACGAGGCGAAGCTTTCAAAGAACGAATACACACTGAGAGAAACACTTTAGAAACATGACAGGAACATTGTACAATCGATTCCGAGGATCATTCTCAAAATAATATTATTTAGGCAATGAAACTCTATATTATAAAACCCATAGAAAATAATCTAACTGTTTGTATTTTCATACATTATCTTGAGAAAAGTGTGTCACCAATGATTTCGCTTTTTTCTAACGTTAAAAAAACATAAAATATAGAACGGATTGTCTTTTATCAAAGTGTGACAATATAATTGAACTAAATTTTGTGTCGTTGGTAAAAAAAGAAAAAGAAGAAAAAAACAGAAAAAAGAAACCAATTGTTTTAACCCAATACGAAAGAGGGAAGTGTTTGATATTTCGATCATATTTCAGCACGTTGAATTTATTTGATAAAAAAAAAAGGAGTATCGGAAGGAATCGTAAAGAATTCGGTAAGGACTATGTATACAGGACGTATCCTTGCGACAAGACGACGATCGATAAGTTAGTCGGCATGGTGATCCCGAGTAAAGTCTAGTTGTTTCGGTCCAGACGTTTTACTGATCGGAAAGGAAGATAAAGCTAGGAAGAAAATTGACTACTAGTATATAAAACTATATAAAAGATCATGATATTTTTCTTTTTTTTTTTTCACACAGTTATTATTAAATTAAAGTTTTGTAGCGTCATACGTATAGATAACGTTCCAATTTAATAATAAACAAAACAAAAAACATTGATATTAGGCACGCGGCATATTTTCTTTTTTCTTTGAAATTATTTTTCATCTTTCCTCCTCATTTTTTCTCTCTCTCTCTCTCTCTCGGTTATTTCTTAAAAAAAGGACGGATAAATGGACAAAAAATAAGAAGAGAAAAAGAGAGAGAGAGAGAGTAAAGGTTCTCGTTAACGCGTTCATATTGCCGCTATTCTCCCCGATGGTGCGAGGTCAATGGCACGCGTGGACGATAACGAAGCGAGGACGCGTCTTCAGAAGCGAGAATACGAGTTATTACGAGGTTTTCAAACGTAGTTTTAAATGTCGCGAGTTTATTTATTTATTTTCTTTTTTTCTTTTTTTCTTTTTTTTTTCACATATTAATCGTTCGTAGCCACTCACCTTGCTTTAAATTTATCTGGTAAGCCGTTGGATCCCTGGATCCTCAAAAAGTATCGTCAAAATATACACGTCAACAATAGTGTCACTGTCATACTTTCCGAAACGACGATGGAACGTCGTCTTATTAATCGTACTCGTATTCGATGAATGGATGATCACGATCACGATATCACGATATCACGAACTAAACGATAAACGACAAAATATCCTTTGCCGTATTTTTATATATCTCGTGTGCAATATTATTATTATATATTACAATCTAGAAGAATTCATTTGACACTTTGGAAAAATCATCGAAATAGTCGAAAAAAAAGCAAGAATAAAAAAAAAAATAAACAAGATCCAATTAAAGAAGAAGAAGAAGAAAACGGCTGAACGAACACGGTTGCCGACTGCCGTAAGAAATAAATCCCTTCGTTTAAGACGATTTCCCCTTTCGTAAAGATCGTCTTCCTTCGTTCGATTTTCCTTAAGTTTTGCAATCTTCCTTGTAGTTTTAAGGGTTGTTCGGTTGAAGATTGTGGACGGGGGGGGAAGAGAAGTCGAAAAGGGCCGGAAGTATTCTCGCGAATAGAAACAGATACACACGGTGGTGTGTGCAGTGTTGATGCACGCCGTATTGTTTCTTATTTTTTTTTAGGAAAATACACAACGAGGGGGGTAGGTGGGTAAACAGAAGGACGACGACGACGAATAATAATAATAATAATAATAATAATAATAATAATAATAATAATAATAATAATAATAATAATAATCGTATTATATATCGAATTGTCGCGGTATCGTAGGTACCGCGAAGCAACACTTTGCTCTTCGCGCGGGCGAAGGAACACTGAGAGAGGAGTCCTCGTCCTTGACGTACGGTCGTGTACACCGTGCGAAGCCGCGTGGTTTGGACTGACGAGTACGGCGAGTAAGGTGAGTCTAGGTGTCTCTTTCTTTCTCTCTCTCTCTCTTTCTTTTTTTTCTCTCTCTCTCTCGCTCTACTACGTTCTCTTCCCCTACGAGCTTGGTGTGTACGTGCACGCACCTATGTGTAAGCGAGTAGGACCTCGAGAGAGGGCCTCCTCCTCTGCGCGCGTGTACGACGACGACGACGACGACGACAACGACGACGACGACGAGGATGAGGATGAGGATGAGGATGAGGGAGAGAAGAAGAACCGGTGGAGGGTAGCGAGAAAGAAGAGGAGAGATGGTGGTAGTAGAGGAGTCCGCTTGTGCCGCGGTTCCACCTCTCCTTCCCTTTCCTCTACCCTCCTTTCCTCCTCCTTCTCCTTCTGCTCGTATCTCTCTCTCTTTCTTTCTTTCTTTCTTTCTCCTCTTTCTTAACGATGAGGAGGAGCAGCAGCAGCAGCAGCACAACTCTCGCGGTTCGTTCCTTCCTTCAGAGTTCCTTCGTTCCTTCGTTCCTCAGTTTCTTCGTTCATTCGTCCGTTCGTTCGTTCGTTCGTTCGTTCCCTCTCTTATTTTCCTTCGGGTTTGCGGCCGATACACCTTCGTTTCGTTTCGTTCGCCTTCAGCATTCCCCATCGACAGGAACAACGGTACTTCCCCACCCCTCTGTTACCATCACTCGTCTCTCTTACTTACGTCCCCCCCCCTCTCTCTCCCTATCTTTCTCTTTCTCTTTTATCCTTTCTTTCTTCGCTCTTACCTCTCTCCTTTTATCTTACAACACTCGTCGGGTCTTCCCCCTCCCAACCCCTTCTTCTTCTTCTTATCCTTCTTCCTCCTACTCCTCCTCCTCCTTCTTCTCCCTTTCGTGGAGAGTCGAGTTTACACGCGCGTAGCTACACGGTCTCTTCTTCCGTCTCCGCCCCTTCTCCACTTTTCTGGCCTTCCTTCCTTCGCCGGCAGCGTGCTTTCCTTCTCTCTGGTTACTGACCTCCGAAAATACGAGCCTGAGCCATCGCCTTCTTCTTCTTCTTCTTCTTATTCTTATTCTTCTTGTTCTTCTTCTTGTTCTTCTTCTTGTTCTTCTTCTTGTTCTTCTTCTTGTTCTACCGCCTTCCGTCTTAACGGCCGAAGGACAACGTTCATCGTCGTCGTCGTCGTCGTCGTCGTCGTCGTCGAGTTGAAGACCGGTCCGGAAGGACGAGGACGACAACGATTAGAGAACAACCAAGAGGATACCAAAGAAACGACGATCAATGTTCGGCTATGGAAAAGTGTTCGCCAATCGACGAAGGATTACTCATGGACGGTTCTTACCCTTTTAGACGAATCACCAAAACCTTCACGGAGATCGAAAGTTATCGACGCGTATCTTCTCTTTTATCTTATTTTTATTTGCAACAGATTTTCATTCTTATTTTTGATCTATTTAATATTCTTCTCTTTCTCTGAGTATATATCAATTGAATCCTTTTTTTTTTCTTTTTTATCATCGCAAAATATTTATCTTCGTTTGAATATGATCGTAAAAAAGAAAAAAGAACACAACAGAAAAGGGTTTTTTACTGTTAAAATGTAATTAAAAAAAATGTTGATATAAGAAATAAATAAGCGTCTATTGGAATATAAAACACGATGAATGATTTGTTTAACAATAGTTAAAGATTAGGTACTATACTCTCCTATGGGTGTTGTCATTATGCCAATTATTTTCTTTTGCAACCCTCCTTTCCTTGCCGAGCGAAAGGATATAGGTATTTATCTAGGTATATAGTTAGTATATATATATTTACTACTTCTATCTATCTATCTATAACAGTATCGGCGTATATAGCGCGTTCCTCATGAATCGCCTTCCCCGGCATTAAACTCTCCGAGCTCGCGCCTACGCGCTTCACCTTGGCGTATCTATCTATCTCTCTCTTTCTCTCTTTCTTTCTTTTTCTTTGTAAAAATCACCAAAGCGTTGTAATCTCTCTGCGCCGTAGGCGTCATTTATAAATCGAGTATATGCACACGTTACTCTTACACATTTAGATCTTGAAATTTATCAAATGGCAGCAGTAACGCATGCGTTGTCGTTAGAAAGAAAGATAGATCGGTAACGAACTCGTCACCAAAAAGAATTACGAATATAACATTTTTTTTTTCTTTTTCTTTCTTTCTTTCTTTCTTTTTGGTTTTTTTTTTCTTTTTTTTTCTTTCTCGTGCCTGCGAATATGTTAAATAACGAACAAAAGCAAAATCCGCATAAGGAAGCGCGTTGTTCTCATTTTCTTTTTCTTTCTCTTTCTCTTTCTCTTCGTGCTCGCGTTATCCGCGATTACCCGATCGCGTAGGCGGACTAGTACGTAGGAAGCAACAGATTCGGTTACGAGAAAGTCGTAATCGTGCTTTACCGTCCACCGAACGTGATCGTTACGTCGAAGGTTACGAGTGAATTTCAGGGACGCGAGAAATTACACACACACACCTATTATTTCTTTTCTTTTTTTCTCTCTTTCTCTTTTTTTTTTATTTCACCGAAATAAATTCACCTCCCCACCCCCCCAAAAAAAAAGAAATAAAGAATAAACTAGGGAATTTTTACGATAATCGAAATATAAATTCTTTCTACTTATGTTAATAAATATCTGGAAAATCCTTAGGATCTCTTTTACAAACGATTCTAATCCAAACTGGTTCCTGTTTTATAGATCAGGACATGGATCTTCATCCGTTTATTAAAAATTTGAAATACTGTAAAGGGAAAAAGTATCATATCATTTTTATTCAAACCAATAAAACTAATGTAATGGTTTTTTGTTTTTTTTTTTTGCATTGGTTACGAACGACAATAATTTCTTCTTCTTCTTCTTCAATTTTCTTTCTGTGAATTTTCTATTTATATTGGTAATAATTTGTTTAATGAAAAATCCAAGTTTGCGGAATGGTCCCCGTTCTTTCCGCGTGCGGTTCTAGCGGCCAAAGTGCCGTGCCGCGGCTCGGCTAACCGGAACGGAACGGAACGAAACGAAACGAAACGAAACGAAGCGATCGCTTGCTTGCTGGTTACTGACCTCTCGACGTCGAACCACTCTTACATTCGCAATACTTAACTAAGCTTCGTTGTTGTCGTCGTCATCGTCGTTGTCACCGTCATCATCCTGTGCACTAAATAAAATCCATACTTTTATCATCTTACCATGAATCATGACGCATAAATTTAATTTTTACCTTCGCATTTGTACTGTTAAACACCCTGTACCCCTTCTTCCTTTTTTCTTTTGTTTTCTTTATTTATCAATCAAATAGAAAAACTTTTAATGCATCATTCGAAATTAATCCTTTCCCCCATTTATTTTCATCCGGATTGTTTTGTTTTTTGAAAGTGAAATGATAGGGGGTGGGTATGAATCGTACGAATACAATTTAACGATGACACAATGTAACAATATTAAAATAAAATAATTACTTTTATCGCGTGACTAGAGAATATTCTAGATCGGTGTTAATTATCGACGATTTTATCGAGAAACAATGCGTACTATCCGTAACTTATATCTCGTTAATACGGTATCATGGATAATTACCATTCGCGGTGTCCTAAAAGCAAAACGGAAGAGAAACACGAAGAAAAAGAAGAAGAAGAAGAAGAAGAAGAGGAAAGAAAATGCTATTTTACGAGTACGTTGCTGTTATTTTTATTTTTTCATTTCTACAACTGCAGAATCTAACTATCGTTCTTGTTCGTGTCACCGATCTTAGGTCGAATTAAATAAATTTTCTAATGGAACGAATTATTACTACGTTAAACTTTACTTCTTTTTTTGTTCATTCGGTTTGAACCTAATACAAGTGTGTGTGTGTGTGTGTGTAGGATCAAAAACTACGACATTGGTACGTTCCTTTTTGCTTGACTGTTTTTTCATAGCTATTTCTATTGGCGAAGAAAAAGAGGGGTGGGTGGGAGGAGAGACGAGCTTAAGTAAACTAGTGCATCCCGACGGAATCGCGCACGCAACACCGATGTAAGAGCATTTTCATCGGAGGGTTAACGAACTCACAATGGCGGCCATCTCTCTGGCCGTGTCTTACTTTGCGCTTCTTCGTCTTTTACACCGACGAGAGACCGAGGGAAATCGACCATCTTTTCTCTCTTTTCCTTTCCTTTCCTTTCCTTTCTCTCCTACCGATTCCGTGAACGTGATTTTCATTCGAAATTCCTATAGCCGCCATCACTTAAACATCATCAACGTCATTCCTCTTTTCCACGGAAGATTCTTATCTATTTCTTTTTCTTTTTCTTTTTTTTTTTTTCGGTTATATATTACAAGTATAATACTACATAATTTTTAGATTGTACAAGCAAGATCTTTCACTTAACTCGATCACCTAAATTATCTCGTTTATTTCGTACGATAGAAAAAACTGTCCGAGGGGTAGGGGTAAAAAAATTATTCCGTTCGAAGACGCCGATATAATGATGGGCCGAATTGTTTCTTGTCAAGGTCATTGTTTTTTCACAATATTAAGGTCACCGTATTTTTTTTTCAAAACGGAACTGCATATTTTTACTAGCTTATAAAAAAAATGAATCCAACGACGTGCAATATATTATATTATATAAAGGGCTTGTTTTCCGCAATGGTACTCCTATTAAATGGGTCGCTGCAACAATGTGCAGTGACAAAACTGCACGTTGCACGAGTGACCGATCGTCAATGGCTGGGACTTTTGGTTAATCAAATTTTTGCTAATTAAGAAAGCACGCGAACAATCAATCATTCTCGACTTCAAAGCAAAATCTTAATCGGTCTTTAGATATTTCTCTTGGATTTCTTTTTTTTCCTTTCTTCCCTTTTAAAAAAAAAAGAATTCCTTTTTCGCTGCAAGCGAAAAATCTTCTCGTGTAAAAGAGACAATATTTCACAATTTTCTCGATGCTCCAAAAGAACAATAACTCAAACAATGAATCCAGTTATCCCACTCTTACAATATTTAAATGAAATCTTTGCCGATAAATAAAATACAAATCTCCCAAGAAAAAAATAAAAAAAGACACAAAATAAGTTGGATTTAAAGTACGATGAGACCGATTGGGCGATATGCGGGATGATGATTTTGCATTGATGAGTAAATAAATAGTGAAATAAAAGAAAACTTTACGAAACACTAACTTAATCTAACGATTGATAAATAAGAATTGGTGAACACTCTATTGACAATGGGCAGACATCATTATCAACATCGAAACCATTGCGTCAGTTCGAGTAAATCTTTGATAAGAGCTGAGAGTTAGGGTACTCTGATAATTCGAGCGTTACGTTCCTGACTCAATGTCTCAATGTCTGACTTAGGTGAATGGATTACTGTTATCTTCGGTTATGGCCAAAGTCGTCGATGATAGGTTGTTGTTTGGGTTGGTCGGACCCAAAGGAAAAAGGGAGAGTAGGTGGATGGGGTGGGAAGGTAAAGGGAAGGGAAGGGAAGGATTAAATGAAGAAAGAAATAATGGTAGAGAGTAAAAATGAGATAGATGGAACATCCTTCACCATGGTGGAATGCCTATGGTGTAGCTGTAACGTAACGTAACGAAGAAGAATAAGACAGAAGGAAGTGATGTGAACGAGCGGTGGTTTGGTTGAAACCGAGCAACACAGGAGAACGTTCGGGCTCGGGCTCGGAAGTGAAGTGGCACATAATGCGTAAGAGTATTTTCAGGGGTCGATGACCGCTCTGCTTCCTCGAGGCCTTCTCTTCCCTCTTTACCTCCCCCGCCTTCTTCCACCACGGCCAACGGCAAATCATCGCTCACGTGCGAACCTTCGATCGACTCCCGAGGACAACGACGACGACGACGAATAAATCTCTGATTCCTTTCTTTCATTAAGATAGATAGTTTATATTTTTATTATTTAGTTTTTTAATTATTTTCATTTTTTTTTTCTAATTACTCGGATAATTTAATCATATTATCCTTGTCTCTATTTGTTTTCTTACGTTGTTCTATCATTTTATTTTTCTCGCAATTTCTTCGCTCCAGATATGCTTTAGTTCGAAGAAATTTACAATATTAGATGATATATCTTAAAATAATGATTCGAAAAATGAAAAAGATAAATGACGTACCTTTTCCTCTTATTCTTTTACTTTCTATTCCTTTTATTCTCTTAATTATTTTTCTTTTTATTTGTAGGCGTGACAAGAGGGGATGATTCGTGTTATTTTTTTAGTTGTTCTTCTTTTACTATGGGAAATAACGGAAGATAAATTTGAACGAGGTGATCAGAAAGATCATTGGAGACATCGTTCGTTCGTTCGTACGATCGATGGATGGATCTATCGATCGATTCCGCTTTGAAAATGAAACTCTCGTGACACATTCGTTTTTATCGGCACCTGTTAGGCGCACGAATCTCAGGCGATGCTTTGAACGTATACGGAAAGTCGGCAAAGTATACTGCTCCGTATAGGTGGCATTGACCCTCACCGTTTCGCTCTACGCAGGTATCTCTACCTACCTACCTACGTAGGTTCGTGAGCTCGCACGTATTATCGTGACCGAAAACAAATCCGTTTCTAACGGATCGTTTCTTTACTTTGATCGAACGAATGTCGGACGTTCGTTCACTGGCCTACGACGCTTACGAGAATGATGCGAATTACGTAATAACAAATTTCGGATGCTTTGCATGAATTCTTGACATTATTTCTTTTTTTTTTCCTTCTTCTTCTTCTTCTTCTTCTTATACGCAGATAACGTCATTAAGAGACAAGGACGTTAAAGTATTAAAAATTCTTCTTTTTCTTCTTCTTTAATATATTTACCAGTCAATATGTGAACGATGAAATTATCTTGATTTATTTGACTTGCCAATAACGAGCGAGATTACATCATTTTTATAAATATTACGTAGATTTATATTTTAAGAATATTTTAATAAGATTGACAATAATATTGCAAAAACGAAAAAAGATCCTGATTTATTTGACATTGTCGATTAACGACGCAAACGTATTAAATCTTGTATTTGTCAAAAAGAATTGACCAATTTTTAATTTTCTATTAATAATAATTCTTGTTAATATAAATAAACGTCGAGATATCTATAAAAAAAAAAAAAAAAAAAATTTAACATTACCAAAAACAAAAAATCAGTAAATTGCATGTAATTAAATTTCAACTTGCCAAAAGAAAGAAGAAGAAGAAAAAAAATGAAAAAGAAATGATTCTACAATATTTCTAATACAATATTTCATTAATAAACATTCGAATGACAAAATAAGTATTAGAAAGAAATGAAAATCTTTTGTCTAGGGGATCATCATTAATATCATTAGTATAGATAGTAAAGGTTTAACTATAGATTTGAAAGGAAAGCTTAAGAGAAATAGGTTTTAGTCAAGACGAATTCGATGATGGAAGGTCGTGGCTAGATGCACGATGTACTCTCTCGCGAACGTTCTATAAGCTTTTTCCCCGCAGACTTAGTTGGGAACGAGGAAGACCTAGTTTTAAGGTAGAACGTTGCAACGGCACTAGGTCACGCATCGCAGTTCCTGAACGGCCGAGCGTTCGTGAGCTCGCTCAGCGTGCATGTGCAAGAAGAAGTGCAGCCTCTATATGCGACACGCATACGCGACGAGAGAGTAGAGCCTACTCGAGCTGACTTCCTCCTCCTCCACCACCTTCACCACCTCCACCACCTCCACCACCTCCTCCACGTCCACCTTTATCACCTCCTTCTTCTTCCTTCTTCTTCTTCTTCTTCTTTGCCTCCTCCTATACTCCTCCTCATCATTCTCTTGGTGACGGTCGCGATGTGCATTTTACAAGTTTATTCCTATACGAAACCTATAACTCTATGCGTTCGATAAGACACACGTTCGATGCAACAACGGGCGTGTCTCGTGACCGATTCGTCTCATTGTATTCATTCTTCTCCTCCACCTTCGTTTCTTCCTTTTTCTATTTCTATGTACGTTGATTTTAATCGATGATATTTTTGTTTCTTTAACCCAAGAGGGATGAAATAGAAAAATTTGTAATATTCTTTTCGTTTAATAAAATGTTTTATATAATAAGATATAGTTAATAATTATTACAAAAATATAGTAGAATAATATCACAGGATGAATCAAAAATTCGTGCGTTTTTAAATGAATATTTCATTTGTTGATTTCGACAAATTGCATCACATTTGAAACAACTTTTGGTTCATCTTAATATTTATTATTTTTTTAAAAAGTACGAATATCAATCGGAAGTATCAACGTGCATACTTCGTAGACGAAATAGAAATTATTTTAGAAATAAATGATAAGATATTTTTGAAGTTTTTGTTTAAAAAAAAAAAGGAAAAACAATTCAATGATTATATTAATTAATATTGTTATAAATTGAAAAGGAAATAAATTTACGTGTAAAATACACTAATAAAGTTTGAAGATTTTCCTTCCAATTCGATCTAATATAAACGTTCGTGAAAGTATATTTTTAAATATATAAATCTTCTTTATTTAATAATCTCATTTGATTAAGATTCATTTCTATTAAATAAAACTAACGTTTGTTGTTTCCCTTCTCTCAGACTCGCGGTAGCAATCACCTTGAATGCTAACGGTAATACGCCGTCGTCATTTTATCCTGATTACGTTTACGAAACTTTTCCGCTCGACGTCAAGGAAAGTATTATATGTACGTAGGAATCTAACTGTATTTACTCGTCGAGGGAGGAGAGTGAATTTCGTCTTTTAAACGGTGAAAATATAAAGAACAGTTCTAATTGTAAGATCAAAATAAAGAGAAAGAGAGATAATCGTATGGAAAAAGACAAGAATAACAAAAAATATCCAAATAATGATTTAATAAGAGAGAACAAAAAAAATCATTCGCGTAATAAATTAAAGAATAAAAAGTATCGAAAAATATTCCGCAAGCGAGTTGGCAAACT
Organism: Polistes canadensis; assembly: GCF_001313835.1. Taxonomy (NCBI): domain Eukaryota; kingdom Metazoa; phylum Arthropoda; class Insecta; order Hymenoptera; family Vespidae; genus Polistes; species Polistes canadensis. The sequence goes on from NW_014569572.1 coordinate 1,073,074, forward strand.
CGATTCGCATACGCGCTACGTTGCTAAGTGTGTTACCAACGTGAGCAGGGTGAATGCCCTTGAGAGACCTAGACCCGAAAGAACGTTCCTCTCTGAACGGCTCACCACCACGGGAGGAGAACGTTCTTCCCGCACGTTGCCAATCAAAATGCTAATTTTCCCCCGATCTCGTCGTTGTCGCCCTCGAATAACGCTTGATTACGCGATCGTGCGATAATTCCGATCATGTTCGAAAAATAACAAGAGAGAATAAAAGAAGATAAATATATATATATATATATTTATGTGTGTGTGTGTGTGTGTGTGTTATTCTACCCTGAGTATAATACGTCTAACAAGAGAGAATTTTTCTTTTCGTTTCATTTTATTTCTTTTATTTTCTTTTCTTTTCTAAGATCCGCCTGTACTCGATCACGGAACTCGTGCCATATTTTTTTTCTTTTTTCCTTGGATTAGGAACAAGAACGGAGAGAAAGGCGGAAAGCGATCGTGCACTCTATTACACTTAGTACCTATGTATTGGTATATACCTATATGTCCGTCACATTTGAAAAAGATTTGCTAATTTATTAAATGGAAACATTTGTTAAAGTTGGGAAAGAAAAAAAGTGAAGTTTCCAGATACGCTAAGAAGAATCTCTTTTATTTTTCTATAGATCGGTACACTATACGCGTTATTAAAATTATATTGTCATCATTTTAAAAAGATATCAATATTTAGAAATAGTAAAGTTTATTGGCTGACAATGAATTTACACTTGTCATTTGTATTGATTTCAATCATATATTTTATTACAAAAGATTATCCAGAAATTGATCAAAGTTAAGAAACAAGGTGAGTTTCGCGAAAAGGGGTTGATTGGGTGCTGAGGAAAGGAACAACGATCATTCGGATTACTTTATAATTTGTTTTCTCTCTCTGTCCCTTCATTTCATTCTTTCTTTCTTTCTTTCTTTTCGTTATTTGAAAGATGCAAGGTGGAGGGACGACCAACGTTAGGTTTGTAAGAAGAGAGGTCGTGCTTGGTTCAACTGACGGCCACGTACGTTCTACGGTATGCTAAGTGTGTTAACAACAGCACAGGCACACAGGGTGAACGCCCTCTTCAGACCTAGACCCAAAAAGCGGAGCCGTTCCATGGGCAACTGCCACTGGCACTGGGTTAAGGCGAAGTTGTGTGACGTGGTGCAGGCACAGGAGCACCAACGCAGCACGTAACAACTATATACGGTCTCTCGTCCATTCTGCGAACTTTCTCAACAAGCAAAGTCACTTCAAATGCACCAACGGATCTAACAACTGAGATCTAGGAATCGTTTCCTCCAAAGAGGTCGCAAACAAATAAAGAACTTCCTTGAAAACGAAAGCTTTTTCCTTTCCATTTATCTATACATTTCGGTCATCAAATTTCTACGTAAAACTGAATCGTTTATCATACCTCATGACTCATAATACCCATCGTGTGTGTGTGTATACCTCTATTTAAACCAAAAAACAAGAAACACTTTCTTTCGAATCATCGAAGGATTTCACAAGATATATATATATATATATAGTTTACCTTGAACTTTACAACAAATCATCATCAACGCACTTTCAATAATCGTTAATATTACAAAAGAATATCATTTAGCAAAATATAATTATCAATGATATACGAAGAATCGTAATATATTTATCGTTAACAATATTATACTCATAAATCATTGTTAAATAACAACGATAACAAAATAAGAATCTTATCGATGATAAACTTTAATGATCAAGCAATTATTTTCAACATAAGAAAAAAGTGAGACTTTCAAAATGATAATAAATCTATACGACAAATAATAATAATAATATTCTTGATAACATCAGTGAAAAGATTAAACGTTGATATTACATATACAGATATATATTCATGCATTCGTGTTTGCATACGCAAATAATAAAGATAATGGATAATCGAATGAAGTTTGCACGCTTTTCCGCGACGAAGTCAATCCGAGTTAGTCGATGGTTGTTGATCGGGGCCGACGTTCGCTACAGGAAGACTATCCGGGCTCGCATAACCGGTGAGAGGAAAGGTGCGGATGTATAGTTACGTCCCGGTCGCGACGCTGGATGGAAGTCCATCCTTGATGGAGGTTACTCTGGGACATCGTCCCACATCTCGCTTGGATATGAACTTGTGTCTTCTTTCGACTTGCCGGTCGTCTCCCTTTCCCCTAAGCCCCCATAAGCCCCCCCATAAGTCTCCCCGTAAACCCCCCTAAACCCCCCTCTACCGTTTTCACCTTCGCCCCACCTCACCTCTTCTCACCACGTCTTCGTCCTTCTTCCTGCCACCTCCCACCCCTCCACACCCCACTACTGCCGTTGCTATTGCCACCTTCTTCTCTTCCACCTCCTCCTCTTCTTCTTCTTCTTCTTGTTCTTCTCTACTCTTCTACCCACGTCCGTCTATCCCTCTCCCTTTTCCCTCTCAATTCTTCTTCTTATTCTTATTCTCTTCATCTAACTATTATACTATTTTATCTTGTGTTCCCCTTGGGTGTTTTTGGTTGCACTCGTCTAAATTTCGAGAAGAATTAATACGAAAAACAACTTTCACGATTGTGTTCGTTGTTAAGAAAATAATATATAATATAATTTATGTTTTTTGATTTAATTTTTTTTAATCCTCGCTGATTGTGATCCTTAAGGAAAAAAGATTTATAAATTGATATATAGAAAGAAAAAAAGAAAAATATTGATACACACGAATTTGTTTTTGGAACTTTCAGGATAACTCCGATACATTATTCATTATTTCTTTTACTTCTTCTTTTTTTTTTGTTCTTTTTTCTTTTCGAGTTATAATATATCGTAATAATTAATTAACATTCTCATTGACGGTTTACTCGCGAAAATTATGGAGTATCTTCTTGTATCGATTTTTTATTATTAAAAATCTTACGCGCGATTTATTAGGATCCATCGTGTTATAACTGGATCCCAACTCTTCTTCCTTTCGAAAACGCTCGAAATTCGCATCAACAAGAGTCTCGTTACATAAAAGGTATGTATTTATGTACGCAAATGTGTACGGTAATACGGGTACCGCGGTTAATATTTATAGCGTTATAAAATGTTTACAAGCGACGGAATTACGTACAAGCCAGCCGTATCGCACCTGTCCGCGTCGAAGGTCGTAGCATAAATAATCAGCCCTTTTGCAAGAAGGATTCGAAGTTTACGTCATTTCTTCTTTTTATAATGTATATATATATATATATTTTTTTTTTCTCTTTTTTTTTCTTTCAACGCATTACATAGTTTCTTATTTATCTTCCTTTCTCTTTTTATTTGTTTCAATTTTACATTTTACAGAGAGGGCAAAGAACTTCTACGTGTTTGCTTTTTTTTTTCTTTTGCTTTTTCATTCTTCTTCGAACACGTTGTAATCGTAAAAATTTGTCTAAATTAAATACCGGTAAGTATTATAATGATTAATAATAATATGAAATAACACTTTCGCATCTCTTTACGTCTTTCTATATATATATATTATATGTTCAGTACATATGTATATATTTATATAAACGTAAGATCATGCTTACAGCCTTTATCTTCCGTAGACGACTCGTACAAAATGCTAATGTTACTTTCTGCGATGTCATTGGCCAAAGATTCGAGGTCGGTTACAGGTAAACGGCCCGAACGTTGAACCGACGTACGACCTCCGACAATGAAGAGCCTTATTTTAAGATGTCGAAATTATCCTTCGATCGATCACTATTGTAACACCTACCTGTAAATTCATTATTCATTAAGTCTTTCTTCTTTTTTTGTGTGTGTCCTACCACGAGGTTTGTTTTTTATTTTTCTTCCTTCCTTCCTTCCTTAAGCTTTTTACGAGTTAATTTAATTCACTTTTATTTTCTTTAAATTGATCTCTACGATTATATATATATATGTTGATTGATATTCTATAAGCGACTAATATAAACGTAACGATAATAAAATAAAATAAAAATATCCGTGCGAAAAAATTGTTTCGTTAAATAATTCGTTTATTCGAAATAAAAAAGATATTTGTCGAATGTAAAATAAGAAACGATTAGTGGGAACCTTCGAATATGAAAAGAGAAAAAAGAACGAGGGGGAATGATGAAACAAAAAAAGAAAAAGAAATTAAATAAAAACTAGTCGGATAGTTAAAAGTAGGACCCTACAAGATTATAAACCGGACTATCGAGGATGTAACGTTACGTCTGTTAGATCGTAGGAGTCTTGACAAGAAATACCTACGATCTCCTTCCTGGCCAAGGCCACAATTCTTTTTCAGTCAGGTTCAGACGTTTAAGGTATGTCCTTCTTGCGTCTGATCTAAGAGTATCTGTTTAATAATTTAGAAGAAACAAAAGGGATCGTATTTATCCTACGATAGGAAACAATTTGTAGGTTTTGCACAAGGTATGTTGTAAAATAACAAATACAATTTTTTCATGAAAAATAAACCAAAAAATGATGGAATAGAAATCATTTTCAAATCGAATTTCGATTCCGGTCTTTCAATTTTGTTTCCACGCATTTCGATTATTTTTTTATATATACGGAGTGTTCAAAAAGATTGGGACCAAACTCGTACTACGTATTATTGAGGTCAAATAAATGAAATCAAAAAAAAAACGTTCGTATAAATTTACGTCGGAAAATGTAATATAAGATACATATATATACTTTTAAAAGATGTTTATATTTTATTGTGATAATGTAAAACACTTTCAAATATTTCAAACTATATTGAAAATAATAATAAATGCATTTTCGATATATTGTAATAAAACGAATTCTAAAGCGAATTTCTTTTCAATAAAACATTATCCGACAATATATTTACATGAACTTTTCTAATACCTAGTATAATATAAATTTAGTTTCAACATTTTTGAACACCCTACACATATATAAAAATTCATCCGAATTAATCTTTTTTATTCGAAACTAAACAGTCACTATAAAACCTGTTCGTTAAATATAATCAATAATTGCGATAGAAGATTATCGTTTTGTCAATCAACGTAATCGATTGACCATAAGATCGATGATCGGTATAAAAAAAAAAAAAAGAAAGGAAAAAAAATACAAGTATAATAATAATAATAATAATAATAAATGTAAAAGAGTAGAAACGAAAAGTAGAGATACGGGTATCACTTTTTCATCGTGTCGAAGGAATTTCCTTTTGCCGACGTTCTCGAGAATCCATTCGACATTGAACCTGGCATTGATTTTGTACTCTTACAAGAGTATGTAACATGTAATTACAGGATATTCACTCTCGCGATAGTGCTCAAGGAAATCGCTTTTCTCGCCTCGGCACGCGCCTACGCGGAATGCATCATGGTTAGGTAAAATGCACTCACTCGTATTTATTTTTTTTTTATTATCTGAGGACTAGGCTAACGAGGACGCATTTAACATACATTTTTTTTGTTATTTTTTACATTTTCGTCATGATATTTATGCCAATATTTTTAGAAATGTATTTTCTTATTACACCTTAATGTATATTGGCAATATTATAATATCTATTGTTTAAATACGCTTTACAAAATCATGCTTAAAATATTCAATTTATTAATCAAATATAAATACGAATAAATCTCATGTGCATCTAATATTATAAATAATAAAATTTTTATTAAAAAAAGAGTGATAGATAGTATTCAGTTTTGTTAACATTAGACTTCTCCCTAAGAATCTATCAAACGATCAATATATTTTGATTAACAAATAAACATTAATTATTAATATCTACAAAAATGAATTTACTTTTTGTCAATTATTTAATATACGACCAATATTATGCGCTATAAATAAAAGATACTCATGAAATTATCGGTAGATTTAGTGTTTAATGATCGATAAAAGATTGCTCGATAATATTGCGAATATTCTGCAACATTACATTTACGATTTAATTAATTAGTTCATCGAACGTGGGAAGAAACGAAAGGGAAGAAGAAAAAAGGGAACTACATACATCCATACATACATACGAAAAGAGATTTGCATTGGTAAAAGGACAAAAGGGGGGAGGGGAGGGGAGAGTTTGGCAGAGAAAAAGTTAGAAGCAGTAGTGGGATTTTCAGGGACAGTGCGGATGGATTGGTGGGAATGGGAGGAGGGTGAAAGAGTGTAAAAGAGAGGTGGTATATCTTTCCTTCTCTCTCTCTCTCTCTCTCTCTCTCTCTCTCTCTTTATTTAACTCTTTCATACTCTTTTCCTCTTAAAGAGATGCGGTCGAAGACACGAGACACCATGGTCGCGTTCGTTCGTTACATAAGTAAGGTAAAGGATCTCCTCCTGGTGCTCTCCTTGAGCCAATCCACATCCGCGATTATGCCACTTTCCATCGACCTCGCTTTACCCCGAGCACTGCCTTCTTCTTCTTCTTTTTCTTCTTTCTTTCCCTCCCTCCCTCCCACCCCTTCCTACCTCCTGCCCTACCCCTTCTCGTTCTCTCTTTCTTTCGCACGTGGGATGGATGCATAGCCGAAGTGCATCCATTAGCGAATCTTTTTCCATTTTTATTCCTTTTTCCTCCCTTATTTTTAAGTTTCTCTTTATCGATTTTTCATTCTCGATCATCTCGATATATTATTATTCATTTTGTTTATCCTCGTTCTTTGTTTTAAAAGAAAGTTCTTTGTTTAATGACGCTAAATCTCTATTTTTTTTTTTTCCTTTTTTATGGATGGTTTATATAATTATTTTAATTGTTGTTTTGCATTTATATGCAAATGGTGTCGCAGTATGTTTTTTTTATATGTTGCGTACGGTATTCCATTTTATGATTTAGAATTTTTGTTTGGTTTCTTTACTTTTATTTATATAACACACACTATTATGCATCTCGAATATTTTTATCCATGTGCTTAGCTTGGTTTTTTATTTTCTTTTTATTTTTTCTTTTCCCCCGTAACCGGTTAATTGACCGGTCTACGAAACGAGTTACACTTCTTACAATTAATTTGCAGATAATAATCTATTTAGTACGAGGTTAAATAATTCATAAAATAATATTTATAATTATAATCCTTGTGTTGAGAATAAAATGGAAATTAATACGAGCAATAAAGTTGAATGAATGAAAAAAAATGTATAACCGGTCGTGTTAAGATTTAGTTTACATTCATTTGATATTAATAGATAAGTTTGCGTTCTTATTTATATTTATATAAAAGATCATTGTCCTATACGTTTGTGATTTTTTATTCATGAGATTCCGTTCTCATTCATAAAAATGTTAAAATAATGTAAATCTGTTTGTTTAACGTTTTCATTCGATACGTCATTTCATTCGATTGTTCTATTTAATATTAATCATTAAATAATATTGTTAGTGTATTTTTTTATATTGCGCAAAAAACTTTATTAACGTCCTGCCATCTATCATGAATCGGATTGAACTAATCGGCGCGTAAAAAGATTTGTGATATTATAGTTCAGATTTGAATCTTATGTGATTATCGTTAGTTGATAATTCATAATCCATATCTGATAAAAGAATACGTGAAATTATTTTCAATATCATACCGATCTATAAATGATATTTTTCTAAAATTTTAAATAACAACTTAACACAACATTTTCATATATATATATATATGTATATCAAGTCCTTGAACGATAAAAAAACTTAAACATTATTAACTTACCGAAATAAATCATAATAATTTGTTCGTTGTTGATTACTAATAAATATTCCCATGGCACACATAAACATAAAACTCGTTGAAAAAATCCGAGTTTTTGTTTCATTTGTAAATAATTACATTTATTTGATCAATTTTACAGTGTGTAACAGTGTATGTCATACGCTGAATATAGAATAATCTCTTTTTTTATAATCTGTTTTACTAATTTAAGGCGATTAGTATGTGAGTTGATCCGTAAGAACATATTGACGAGTGTAACTTATTTTCGTCAGGATATTTATTTATTTATTTATTTATTTATTTATATATATATATATATTTTTTTTCATTTTTTATTTTTTACTTTTCACCATCATCATCTCGTGTCTGACGTTCATATGTATTATTTTATGCATCATTCGATACGATATATATTAAATATCGTAAAACGTTAGTTACTCTCTATATGTATTCGTGCGGATAAGGCCACAATTAGTATGTTCCACGTGTGCGTAATTCGCACACTAGTATTTACGTATACTTGTGAGCGTGTGTGTGATGAATTTAATTTACTTTTATTTTTTTTTGTTTTTTTTTATTTTTTTTTTTTATTGTTTGTTTCGTTTATTCTTCTTTCGTGTTAGTATGAAAAAAATGCTGTGATATCAATCGATTACATACGTATAAATTAACGCGTGTGTATTTCGTTACGGAGTAATATTACGAATGTGTGTTCTCTTATGTTAAACTATCGAATATTATTCTACATGTTTCTTTTTGTTTTGTTTTACTTTCTTTTCTTTCATATATATATTTTACATGAGTTAAAATGCACCCTCGTGCAAGTTCTTTGACTCCGTTATATCAACTCACGTTTTTTATACGCATACCCATGTATGTAAGTATGTAAATATTTGTGTCTGTGTGCGTGTGTGTATGTATGTTTGTACGTATGTATGTCTGTATGTATATATGTATATAGTTAGAATATGATTTCATTTATATAGAGTGTCTGTATTTATTTGTTCGATCAGGTGTATACATGTGTATCTTTCACACATGTATAATATATATATATATATATATATATATATTATATATATGTA
>NW_014569572.1:1082007-1089221 GCF_001313835.1 Polistes canadensis
TATATATATATATATTTATATTATATATAGGACTCGTGTTTGTTTTCACTTTGATTTTTTTTTCCTTTTTTTTCTTTTTTAATGACGCCTATCGTATATATATATCGCATTAGCGTAGATTATTTCTTTTTTTTTTTGTTTGTATCACGCCTCAATTTTACAATATACGAATCAATGAAGTAATAACATTAATTTTTAATAATAAACATCACACGACAATTGTGTATGCTCCATTTGATTTCTAGTTAACATCCTTTATAATCGACAACGTTACATTGCATAAGGCGATTTTGATTCTTTGACTTTGCAAGCAAGACTTTGCAATCTCCCCCACCCCTTCCATATTTATTTTTTAATCTTTTTTCATTCCTCTTCCTTCCATCTCACATTTTTTATAACACATTTCTTTTTCTTTCACACGTAAAACACGCAATCACACGTACATGCACACACGTTCTCTTTCAATTTCCGAGCATCTCTCCTTTCGCGAATATTTCATATATATATAATAATAATAATAATAATAATAATAATAATAATATAAATATGATTCTCCTCTCCTCCTCATCTAATTGCGTTGATGCCTCTTAAAGAAAAAGTTCGATAAAAATGTTTGAAAAAAGAAGAAACGAAAAGAAAAACAAGAATTAAATGAATCCTTTAACCGGGCCGCGTGTAAAAATCATGTAAGTACATTTCCAATGTATTCATTTAACACACGTGTAAGAGAATAAGTAGTAGTATATATATGTGTGCTGTATGTGTGCGTGCGTACGTAACACGCGTTAACATTTATGTGTTGTATGTATTAATGGCTTGTGCGTTTATATGAATATACATATATCAAACGTATACACATATAAATATACATGTACACATAATATATACATATTATACATATGCATAAATACGTGCACTCTTTACAAAACAAAAAAAAAAAAAACAAAAAAAAATAAAAATAAAAGGCACACAAGTTAAAAAGCAAAAGTATTTATCTCTCTTCGAGGTAGGATCATTTAGAATCAATTAGGATCGTTTAAGATCGAGTGAGGAGAGGTTGGTGGTGTGAGGACAAGGGAGGAAGGGGGAGGTGTTATATAAGGAAATTTGTGAAAATTATAGGAAGAATATTATATCAGACAATTAAACATGAATTGTTTTATCTCGAAATGAAATGATTCGAAGTAATCGAACGTTTTCATGCTTATTGACTTAATAATTGTGTTGAAAAGTTAATTGTTTTCGATTTATCGAGATGCTACATCTTTCGTTCAACCTTTCTCTCCCTCTCTCTCTCTCTCTCTCTTTCTTTCTTTCTTTCTTTGTTTCTCTGTCACTCCCTTACTACTACTACTCAACACCCTTTCCGTTCTCTTTCTTTCTTTTTCTTTTTTTTGCTTGCTCCACCTTCTCCTCATCCTTTCTCCCACCGTCCAAACCTTTTCCTCGTTACATTAGCTTCGCCTTGGCACACTCAGGACAGATAATGTCGTCTCCGTCGGTGATGAAGCCACGGCCGACCAAGGAAGTTTTGCAACCGGCGCAGATGAAGCATTCGTTGTGCCAATGCCTGTCCTCGAAGGAAATGAAACGAGTACCTCCGATTCCTTGAAAATTCAATCGAAAATCAATCAAATTCATTACAATTTATTATATATATATGTTATTATGTTTTATCATATTCGATGAATAAATATACGATGAAAATCTAACAAAAAGTAAATGAATATTTAATTCACATGCGTGATGGTAATTTAATAAATTGTATAAATGTATTATATGTATTATTTTATATAAAAATATTGTTTACTAACGTTAAATATGTTAATATAAATAAATTTTTGGAATTAATTTAATATTCATAATATAATAACCAGCACGCGCGTTTACTTTAGATTACTCGGAATGTTTTCTCGTCGATTTATAAATATGATTTTTACATTTGATATATATATATATATATATATTTGACATTTTTTTTGGCATATATATTAATTGTATAATAAACATACGAATATATATTTATTTATAAATCGTCACGAATTTCCCGGAACAATCAAATATTAATATATGTGTAATTCGTATATATGTATATATATATTATATTTGTATTTGTATACCGGTGATTGGTTTGGAACAAGCGGTGCATCTCTTAGCGAAAAGTTCGCCGAAGCAATCAGCGCAGTAAGGTTTGTCATCGCGCGACGTAAATCGTTGGCCTGCCAGCGAATTATTGCAGTTGCTGCAAGTGAAGCAATCCCTGTGCCAGGGTTCGTTCTTGTATGTTACTCCGCCACTGGTGATTATCTAGAAAAAAAAAAAAAAAGAAAAAAACATGAAGACAAAAAGCATCCCCTGACTTTCCCGAAACAAGATATTAAATGAAAAATTAACGAATAATACAAAAAAAAAAAAGAAATATTCACAAAAAACCATTATGAAGTCCAACCTTGTTGCATTTGACGCATCTAGTGGCAAATTTATCCTCGTAGCAACCGGCACAATAAATTTCCTGTTCCCGAGGGATGAAACTTTTCGTACCGATCGGATTCTTGCATACTACACAACAGAAACATTTCTCGTGCCATTGCCTGGTTTTGTATTCCATCTTCTTCGTGCCTGTAAAAAATAAAAGAAGTATAAAAGTAAGTAAAATAAAACAAAACGATCGGTAGGTACCAGGTGCAGCAAGAGCCGCCATTGTCTAGTCACGAAAACGATAAATATTTGAAAGACTATTGTTTCTTAACTCGCAAACGTATCATCGCATCGTATCGTATCGATCGATCGAATGAATGGGAGGAGGAGGAGGAGGAAAAGCCCTGTGGGCTGACTTTCGAGGGTGCAACGGTAAATATCCCTTTACTTCCTTCTATAGTCTAGACTGATGTTAAATGTCACGTTGAATTGCGTGCGGCGCCCAGTGAATTTTAATATTCCATTTTACGATATAGGAAAGTATAATACAACATACGTACTTTCTTTTTTTTTTTTTTTTTCAAATGTCTCCTTTAAACGCAACTCGACGAAACGATTTCAGAGAAAATTGCATTCTGTTAAAAAGAAGAAGAAGAAAAAAGAAAACGAATAAAAAGCACAGTAACAAGTACTGTTCTCTTTTAAATTCTAATTTATGCAAAGAATACACGTGGCCTGTAGAAAGGTATAAGCGAACGTAATAATTTGTCTCTTTCTCGATCGTTTGAATACAAAGCTCTTCTCTCTTACCTTCGCGTATAATTCGTTGAAAAATGATACACACGATACTAAGAAATTATAATCCATTAATAATAATTTAAGTTTCGTTAAAATATACGAGAAGATTTTCTTTTCTTATTAAAATAAGATATATGAAAAGGTAATAAAAAAAAATAAAAATTATCATTTTTTTATACACGCGAAATCATTTATCGTACCTGTTTGTTTATTTATTTTTTATCGAATTGACAAGAAGAAAAAAATGTAAGACACGGTTAATAGATAAGTGGAACATTTTGAAAAAAAAATAAAAAAAAAAACAATCGTAGATACATTCTATTAGTTTTAATTTTTTTCTTTTTGTTTTAAACGATAAGAGACACACACACATACACCGATTAATTTTTATCAATGAATACAAGAAAAAAGAAAAAGATATAGAAAGTAATTGATAGATATTAGGAAAAATACAATATGATACAGATATATCGTGACATATTTTTCGTAAATCTCTTGGTCCAGCGTGACTCAATAAACGATTCGTGACGTCACGATGGACAAGCAATGCCTCCGTATATGTACAAAGTCTGATGGGTCCAAGGTTGCAGATGTGGCAATCCATATAGGTACGCATCGTGTCGTAGTCGTCATAATAATCTTAGTTCGTCTTCGTTCGTTATTCAACGTTGCTTCAACTATGTTTACTCGTTCAACGATAATTCTAAGTTACACGGCTTATTAGCTTCGCGTGATTAATTGCAACGATGAGATGATCTCGCGGTCTTTTTGAACGAATATAAATATATATATATAACATTATTTAAAAATGAAAGAGATTAGATAAATGAAAGATTAATTAAAGTTAGTTCAATAAAGTAATGTTCGTTCAATTCAATATTGAAATTACGTGATTCTATACACGTTCCTTCGTGAAGAGATTAATTATTATGACAAATGGACCGATAAATTGAGAAGTTGACTCAGTTTGAGTCATCATTTAATATAATACACACGATATATATTATCCAAAAAAAAAGAAAAAGAAAAAGACAAATACGAGAGAACATTTTCCAAGGTTATCAATATAAAATTTCCTGACCTATATAACAACAACACCGCGTGTTTTTGTGTAAGGGTTTAAAATAATAGATCGGACAAAATTATTTCCCGATATTATTTTAAATATTTTGTCGTAAATGGGGGGGGAGGAGGAGGAGGAAAAAAAAACTCAATGAAGCGCGTGAATCGATAAGAAGTAACGTCGTGTAACGTGTGTGAGTTGCAAACGACATAGAAGAATCATTTTAAGGTGACATCACGCATATTAATATAATGCTATCGAGTCTCTTATCGATTTGGATAAATAATTTATGAATGGTTAATAAAAAAAAAAAAAGAAAAAGAAAAAGTTCAGGTTGTGCATTAAAAGGTTTTTTATATTTCCAGTCTAGTCGATTGTGTATAGGAAACGATATTAAATGATATATATCCTTGAATATCATTTTCTTTTTTTTTTTTTTTTAAATTTTATACTTAAAATATCTATTATCTCATATACTAGAGATTATGCAACAAATTACCATTGATATTTACATATATTGTAATCAAATAATAATATTTAATGTATTCAAGATCGAACAGATTCTCTTAGTCGATTCGCATAATTTAGAAATAGAGAAAAAAAATATATATATATGAAAGGAACGAATAATAATAATAATTGATCAGAGTATCGATGATAAATCATACAGGAAATGTTTATACATAAGTAACGATTATCTCATAGCTTGTGGATAACGATTCACCTTCCCTTTCTTTTCTATTCTTTTCTTTTTTTTCTGTTTCCTACAAATATTCTCTCAACGATTTTTCTCTACTTTGTTTAAAAAACTAAAACGAAGTTACTCAAAGTATTTTCGAAGAGACAAACAAGCAAAGCGCATTCGTTAACGTCATGCTTGCTGCACGATTGAGTACTCGTGATTCCCGATAAGGTGACGTTTAAAGGCTCCTTCGTTTCGCTCTACTTTTTTTCCTTTCGTGATTACTATAGCCACCACCTGTGTTGCCATCGTGATTCGAAATCGTCCCCTATCTTTATCTACATACATAATATCCTACTGTGTATCCTACTACGTAACCTATATATGTATACCATACCCATAGTATACACGTTTGTTAATATGCAAACTATACATATACATATACATATTCAACCCACGATCATCGTCCTTTCTCTTTCTTTAATCGATATAACAACTATGATATTATACAAAACAAAATGTCAAGTAACATATTTCTAAAAAAAAAAAAAAAAATAAAAAAAAGGAATTAAAAATAAAAAAACAAGTAATCACCTGGATCAGCTAATTTTTGATCTCCAAGAAGACAATCCTTTCCAAGATAACACCTAAACTTAGTATCACCTTCCATAGGAAACATGCTTAGTATGGCAACATCCTCGTCATTTTCTTTAGCCCTTCTAATCCTTTCCTCGCCGACAGTTTTAGTTTGCAAATGTAATTTATTAGAAAATCTTTCGGTCAACGCGTCGGTAGCCATTTTCCTTCTATATCGATCAGAACCGAATTCGTTAGGATAATACACTTGGAGTGAGTTAAGAGAGACGATGTGATAATTCGTCTTTAAGATTAAATTACACGTTCGTATAACTGTTCAATATTCACGTCAATATCACGTGCCTTTTCGCGATCTAACCAAATTTTTCTCGCACGTCATTTAATTCTCTATTCCGATATTATTAATTTTTTTCTGTTTTTAATTCAACTTTCGTCCCTCTTTTTTTCGGATTCTAAAAAATACCGAAGATCGGATTCTTTTCCTTTCTATCCGTGTAAATTGTTGTTTTTCTTTTTAATTCATACGATTTCTTTTTCCCTTCCGAATTCTGAAGTTACAAACAGACACACATATACACATTCACGCACATACACGCACACGCACGCACACAAAACGTTTTATTAATCGAATAGCAATACGCGGGTTTATTATTAGAAGTTAAAAGATTTTGTATGTGTATCTTTGTTGTTGTATGAGATGGAAACCGGTTCGTTTGTAAGAGGTGGAATAAGATAAAAGCGTAAGAAGAGTCTGGCTGCTAAGGTTGCTCGTGGATAACTGCGAAATTGTATTGGTAGCGGAATCGAGCCGTGCGATTAGCCCGAAGGTTTCTGAGCCACTGAGAGGGCAAGACCACTGCGTCGTCGTCGTAGTCGTCGTCGTAGTCGTCGTAGTCATCGTTGGGTTCCTGGAGTCACCGTAGCAACTCGTGAGCAAGCGCAAACATAAACTTCTTACACTTTACCGATGATAAATTCACTTTCTAAAAAGAAAATTCAATCCTATCTCTATTTCTCTCTCTCTCTCTCTCTCTCTTTCTCTCTCCTTCTTTTCTATATTCACAAGTTTTTTTTCTTATCCTTCTCATTTCATTCCATATATTATCTCATATAAATCACATATTTTATTTTTTTGTTTTTGCTTTTTTAAACAATGTTTTTACTACTCGATAATCGTCCGATGTTTATCTATTACTTAAAAAAAAATAAAATAAAAGAAAAGAAAAAATCTTTTTATCAATTTTTATCTTATCATTTAAAGCAATTTAAATACTGATACGATTTAATAGATGATGGGGACCTATCTAAATCGGATTATAATATAATAGCAATCATATATGAATAATAATAATAATAATATATGGTTTATATACCAGAAAAATTCATACTATTTATATAGATCTTAAAAAGAGATCTTAGGTATATAATGATAGTATTATATTTTTGTTGTAATTAACTTTTCAATTATCAATCGAATAAAAATGAATATCATTTCTATGTAATGTTTTGATCAAAATTATTTTTATCTAACAATCGTTTATTAACGTTTAAATCATACCTGTCAATTGTCACGATTTATTCAAGATATTAAAATAATAATAATAATAATAATATCTAGAGCAAGTGGATTAAATCATTTCAACGAAATAAAATTCA
>NW_014569572.1:1089276-1172195 GCF_001313835.1 Polistes canadensis
TATATATATATATATATATATATATTATACTTTACGCATACGAATAAGTTGGTATACAAGCGTAGGAGTAAGGACTCTTTCGACTATATACGATTATCATCACGATTCGTGTCTGTGTTTAAGACCTTGACTCGGTTACCTTAATAAGATTAACCTTACGGGGATATGGGGGATACAGTATCACCTCTCTCTTTTTTTTCCATCGATCGTATCCAATGTCGCAAATCGTTTTGTGACCTAAAGGTCACATACAATCGGTGGATCCAACGGGAACCCGTAAAATAATTAAAATAATTCACTTCTTACCTCTTATTACAATCATTGATCGAAATAACAATCGAATAACAATTGTATTGTATATTATTTCAAACAAAAAAAATATATATATAAAATATTATTAAGGAAAAAACGTACCAGCACGGAAGATTTCACCGCATCCATCGCAACGGCTAGCAAATTGAGCGTCGTAACAGTTGCCGCAATAAATTTTATCCACCTTGCTTCCAAATTGTTTGTCAACCAAGGATACTCTGCACCTGTTGCAAAGGAAACAAGCCTCGTGCCAGTGCTTGTCCTTGTACGAAAGATCCTACGAAAAGAAACAATTAAAAAAAAAACAATTTATTTTCTATTTAATAATAATAAATATCACATTGCCGATATATCAACGCGTAAGTTAGTTTATTAACGAAGAATATAAAAGGATTAACAATAATATCTTGAAAAAAGAAATACGCAAAATGTGACGCGCAAAATAAGACTAACAATATAAGTTGATTCTATTTCGAGAAATGAACGAATATTAACGCCTACGTTTGGGGCTTTAAGCTTTGACGTTTCCGTTCAAACAATTATTATTATTATTATTATTATTATTATTATTATTATTATTATAATTATTATTATTATATTATCTATTCGGTCCTTGTTAAATCGTAACTCTTTTCTTTTTATATTCTTAACTTTATTACCGATCGGATAATAGTTATTGTTTTTAGTCACGCAATCCTTTTCTGTTATATTATTTAATAATCTACGTATGAGTTATCTCTCTCTCTCTCTTTCTCTCACATACACACACTTTTTTCCTCTCTTTTAAAAAAAGAAACGACATTTGTGATGTCATCAATGATTGAATCATCCTCGTTAACAGTTGTTCTCTCTCTCTCTCTCTCTCTCTCTCTCTATCTCTCAATCATTCTATCTCTTTTGCACATTCATTCGCTCGTCGTCCTTGTCCTTTGCGCATTAAAACTGCGACGTAAAAAAGACAAGAAGTAAAGAACACCGAGGTGATACGAAAGTTATCTTTTTTTTTCTTTCCCTCTCACTCTCACTCTCTCTCTCTCTTTCTCTCTTTCTCACTCACACTTTTTTTTCTTTCTCTGTGTGTGTGTTCTCACCTTCGAGTCAATACCAATGATTTTGTTGCATTCCTCGCAGCCATTAGCGAAAACGCTCTCGTAACACTTGATGCAGTAAGGATGCTCGTCCCTGAGAACGTAACGTTGTCCTGTCAAGGATTCGTCGCACTGCCAGCAACAAAAATGCCCGCTGTGCCAGTCCTTGTTCATCGCCTTCGTGTACTCGCCACTGAAAATCAACTGCAAAGAACAAAATTAACGATTTGTTAATTTATTCCATTCGTAATATCTTTCTTTCTTTTTTTTTTTTCGTGACATCCATTTTACCCGTTCGCCCCCCCCCCCCCCCCCATCCCTCCAAAAAAAAAGAAAAGTTGTTGTGAAATTGTTGTTTTCAATTTTTGGATGTCTTTTTTCTTTTTTCGTGACATTTAATTAAATCTGTGTTAAATCTGTGAAGTTTTCATTTTATTTCTTTTTCTGTGGAATATTATTTGTGACATTATCTCTGTGTGATTGTTTCATATAGTATGTAAATTTGTATCTGGTATCGAAAATTTTGTGCGTGTGTGTTCTTTTTTTTTACTAATTTGTTCTTAATTTATGACGTTTATAAAATCCTACAAAATTTCATTGCTAAACGTCGACGAACGAGAGTAACCTAATCGACCTTTTTGATCATCGATAGTGCCGAATTTACAAAGATAAGCGAGTTAACTTATACTACGACGCAATTTTTATTATCACATCTTTCTCACTCTCTCTCACTCTCTCACTCTTTCTCTCTCTTTCTCACTCTTATTCATTTTATATTTTATTACAAAATCATTCTTCAACATTATTCTTGTCAACGCGAACGCGTTTACAATCGTCGTAAATATTTCGGATTGTTGAACATTCGACGTTAAATTATTCGACAATATTATAATTTTTTTCTAATTAGGTATACGTATATATGTATAGTATGTATGTATGTATGTACCTTGGATTAAGTGCCTTCGTATGTGCTGGCTGAGTATGTTTGTAAGAAAATTTCAACGAAATTTTTTGCAAAGGTATAATCAAGCGAGTTTATTAATTAATTAACTTTCGTTTCATATTAAAAAAGAAAAAAAAAATACCAAGTATAATAATAGCAAAAATTAGATATTCTTAGTATAATTGTTCTTTTCGCAAACATCAAAGAAACGTAAAACGTGACTTCCAATTTAAGGATTGGAACAAAAAGTTATAGGAAGAAATCATGATAGATGAACAGAAAAAAAAAAGTTAATACACATATATATGTATTGTTCGTATGCGCTAAAAAAAAATTGATTAGAAATGAATTTATTTTTTATTTTAAAGACGGGGGGGAGGGGGAGTTAAGCAATAAAAAAAAAGAGAGAGAAAAAAACAACTTCGTACGAACAAAATCTTAGCACGAAGATTTACAGCACTTCGTTTGAAAGTGAAAATGTGGCGAAGAAGAAACAAAAAAACCGTGTTTCGGGGTCAGGGGGGAAGAAAAAGATCAAATCGCGAGAAGTTAGATTGTAATAAATTGCAAAAGGGTGGGTAATGATAAAAGAATTGAAATCAGGGTGTATCATCAGCCAGCACATACTCTTCGATGGCATGATGATTGTTCTGCGTGCTGTCGATTTCGGTGATCGTGACCTCGGCGTTCTGATCATGGCTCTCCCTACGTTTTGTCGTCTTCTTCACTTTGCGAACCTTTCGCTCGGTGGTCGAGTACACTACACTGTCTACGTCCGCCATCGTATTTTTCTTATCCCTTTTTTAGATTTTATTAGATTTTATTTTATTTTATTTGATATTTCTTCTTCTTTTTCTTCTCTCTCTCTTATATTTTACCCTTTCCTTATTTTTTTCTTTTTCTATCTCCGATCAAACTCTACAATACTTCGAAAGAGTGTTTCCTTAACGAAAAATTCAAAAGAATATAGAAAAGATAGAAATTGAATTTTGAAGTGGAAAAAATGAAAGAGACAACAACAACAATAACAATAACAACAACAACAATGTCGTTGTCGTCGTCGTTAGAAAAAAATAATAAAGAGAGAGAGAGAGAGAAAGACAAAAAGATAAATAATATTAATGAATAAATTCTACTAAACGGGGAAATTTGGTTTTTCGTCGATCGTGATCGTGAAAATGAAATCGAAAGTCGCGAGTCGCGAGATCGTTCGTTTCGTGCCCAGCAGCTTTCGAGCTTGCGAACTGACTGAAATCTAGGATCGGCTTGCTCCGGGCGTCATCATATCGGGACGCCGAAAATAGCGTCCCGACGACTCCAGAAAACGCCGCGCACTTCCCTCCTCTCTTCATCGGACACCTTTCCCTTCCTCCCTCCTTCCTCTCCTCGTCATCCTCCTCCTCCTCCTCCTCCTTCTTCTCTTCTTCTTCTTCTTCTCATCTTATTTTCCTTCTCTTCCATCACTGGCCGGACACTCCTACCAATCCTCGGTGCAGTGTGCCGGGTGCAACTTTTCTACGATGTGTGTTTCTCTCTCTCTCTCTCTCTCTCTCTCTCTCTCTCTCTCTTTCTATCTTTCTCTTTCTCTTTTTCTCAACGAGACGTATCTCCATTCTCGTTCCTCTCATTACCTTTCTCTATACCCTTTTAATACCGTTTCTGTGTTTCTATCTAACAATATAAAACTTGATAATCTTTTATTTTAAATCATAAACCCCGTAAGATTTGTGTCTCTCAACATTATGATTTTTTTTTACTTTGGTTTAATACTTTTCGAATAAAACGTTTCTCATTCATATTTAATTGTAAGATCATTTTTTCGGCTTGGATGGTATTTTTTTGGGTTTTTTTTCTTTCGTTTGAAATGTACATTTCGTATTTTTCTCGCATACCGATCGAGAAAATCATTCTAAATAGATTTAGCAAGCTGTTCTTCTAATGGTGTCTGTCGATATGTAACTTTGGATACGTGAGATTCGCTCAGTTGCTATAAACTGCTTCTTGCACGCATCTGGTTTGCGTTTACACGGCGGAAGTATCAATGGAAAAATATACGAAATCGTAATCGTCTATTCGGGATAATCTTATTGAAATTTTTTTTATTATTCAAATGATTAATAATAATACAAAGATATAGATCACATTTTCTTGATATATAAGATTTTCATTGGTGATATTTTGGATATTTTATAAATGAAATCTGTTTGCACTTTATTCTTTTGGTCACCCCGATAAAACGCGTTCTTTTTTCTCAGTGAAAAAATATATAATAAAAAAAAAAAGAAAAACAGATCAGATTGAAAATAATCGTAAGATTGTGAAGTATATAAACACTAAAGATATCTAAATTTAACGATAATAGTTACGCGTCCAAATCTTATCGTTGAGAAAGTTTTCGTAGAACACATCTTCGACCCTAACGCGACATTTTGATCGTTTGCCAAACAGGTGGTTCTTCGACTCCTCCGTTGAGGGCGAAGTGGGCGGAAAATAGAATCACGTTTAAAATATAGAAAAAGAAGTAAATACGGGTAATTGGGTCGGAATGTTTCACACATCACCAATAACTTCCACATCATACATACAACCAACCAAAACCCACCCACGCGAATTTGTTAACTTGTGTTTTAACTTTATTTTTCAAATTCTTCTATAAAACTTCTATCGACTCTCATTTCATCTAAAGAAAAGCAGCTTGTGATCTAAAAAGCAAGCGGCTCGTTCGCGTTGTTATGACTAGGAGAAAACAATAAACTTAAAAATTAAATGACTTTGGACAAAAGAAAGAAACAACCGTCGAGTAGCGAAAAATTTGTGAAAAAATCATTTTGAAATACGAGGTAAAATCCAAATACGATGAGGATGTAATTTAATCCGATCTGGACATCCAACGGTGAATAAAAATATGAAGAAGAAGAAGAAATAGCGAGAGAGAGATGAAAAGGAAAGAGGTAGGTCGAATTAAAAATATATTTTAGAAAAAAAGAAAAGAAAAATTTTCGTCGATGAAATTCTTCTTTGAGACGACGACGACGACGACGACGACGGCGACGATGTCGAGGCAATGGCGGCATCTTCCTCTTCGTCGTCGTCGTCGTCGTCGTCGTCTCCTCGTATAAATGTCGAGCACTATGCTCGCGATATATACGTATATTATTTGCAGACGAGTATGAGATTGATATTTTGGGAGACCCTACACGAGGCACACGGCACCAATAAATGCCGCAAGTAGGCACCCAATAAACGCTACCATTTCGTACAAATATTAAATACCTTTTCTTTACATTTCATTATTTTATTTATTTATATATTTATATTTAATCTCATGTCATGTGTTCTTTAAGAAACAACTTTCAAATAGTTTATGTTTGAACGCGCATGCGTATGTGTGTTAATATATTAATACATTGGAATGTATTCAAATTTCAATATCTTACCTATTACACGAATTCTATTGTAATTAATTACAATTGAATTAAAAATAACTATCCACCTCCCACCCTACCTACCTACCACCCTCCTATAACATATCAACGACAAAATTTGTTATTTTCATCGAATACGCGAAAACATAATATGACGAATATGAGTATACATTATAACGTAGGCGTGAATTCGCCCACCAAACGCGACCATGAACGCGACCGAGAAAGAAACAGTAGTAGTGGGTTGTTGTATTTCCAAATATCGCGATGTGTTTAAATAGGACGAACAACAAATGATTGAATTTTCTAGTGTAATTCGAGAAGATGAAAGAACTTCTTACTGATTGAGTTTTCGACCGCGAGGATATAGAGAAAAATTTCTTTTCTATCTGTCTTTCTTTCTCGTGAACTCTCAAACTATACTCATCGGATTACCCAGAAAGCTTTGTTCCGATCGGTGTCAGGTGTGGTGTATTCAATGTGTCCTTTTCCGTGGGTTGAACTCACGTCTTCCGCGCTGACGTATTCCTCGTCGTCCTCGAAAGAGGACATCGACTTGACGAATCCAATTGTATTTTCCTTATTCCCTCTCCTTTCATGATCCTTTTGGGTTGTCGACTCTGACTCTAAAAGGATGTCCCTGACCCTCTCGTAATCGTTTCTTTTAGCATCTTCGAAAGCAGAAATTTTCAATGAACTCCTAGATTGATCATGTTTCTCTGATTTTTCTACGTATGTTATGGCACGTTCCATAACATGACCATCATGACAATCCTCTGTACTCGTAGTATCTGTAGACGTTGATTTAAATCTTCTACGTTTGAATGAACTTTTAGCACGTTTCTCTCGAGAATCATAATCCCGTTTGCTTTCAGACAAACCAAATGCAGGATGATGATTATCCACTTGGAATTCTTCCGTTTCGAGTTCCTCGACAAATGGTTTCTCATCAAAACTCGTTTGTACTTGTACAGAAACACTTCCTTTGCTTTCCGATCTGGATAAACTCGGGCTACCAGGAGGTGACGTGTTTGTCCATTCGTCTTTTAAAAGATCGCGTACCGTTTGAACAGATATGTCTGATTTACGTCTCTCAGGTTCCCGTAATCTCTTTGATCTCTTTGTACTAAGATTTTCCGCTGATTTACTGATCTCGGTGTTCTTAGATTTCAATCTCGTTGCTTTACGTACGATAGTCGAAGTTGATTGTTTGATTTTAGATTTTTTAGATGACTGACGACTTTTGTCAACTTCTATTTCAGTTTCTCTTAGGTCAATGTAATCCGATTTTGTATAATTGTCCGGTGATTTAGATTTTATAATTGGTCTTTTTAAAATCGACGCAACTTCGTCGTCGTCGTCGTCGTCTGATTCGTTACCGGAGGAAGAAGAAATAGAATTCTTTTCGTAATTCGTTGTATCTCTAATTGATGATACATCGAACGATTTCGTAATTATTCGTTTTTCCGAGAGATCCTCGTCGAAAAATATTTCGGATTCGTTGCTCAAGTCCAAATTCAATTGTTGAGTAGAGGTCAAATTTGAAATAGATTTCGGTACACTAAAGTATCCTTCCGATTGTTCGGCAAACGTAGCTGCAGTAGCTTCAGTACGTTCGTTGACCTCACGAAATAGACGTTCGAAATCAGAATCAAATAATTTCGAATCGGATTTAGTAAGAAGAAGATCGGTAGTACTGCAATCGGAAAGCGTACTGCCATCAAAAGTTGGATCTTTCGATCGAATTTCGCTTCTTATTCTCAAACTGTATTCGTGAAGGTTTTCCAATTTGTATTTGGCGCTGGAAGATAAATCGAGATCTTTCGAATGACCGATACCGCATAAAGAATCATGTGCAGTAAATCCACCTTGGGGACGATCGTGGTAAGACAAACAAGTTGTAGGTGGATCGATTCGAATAATCGAACGATCGGATGCTCGATTAAAACACGTTAACAATTCAATGACTCCAACGCAACCAACGAGCACCGACAAAAGTAACCCCATTTTTGTCCTCCCCCCCTCGTTTTACTTGAAATCTTCTCTATTCGACGATCCTCGATTCGATTATTCTATTACTCGTACGTGGTGCCATTCAAAGTCGTTAAAATATATCTTCTCTAACCGATCTCTCTTTCTCTCTCTCTCTCTTACTTCGATAAAGATCAAATACAAAAGGGAGATTTCTCAATAATAATCCTTTATATACGATGAGTTATTGCACAACGATCATCAAATCGGTTCAACACTCCGCGAATGATCGCGTCGCGAAATCATTTTATTGGCACACGGTCGTTTCTATTAACATTTGATGCTAGTTTTCCAAGTTACATTTCTGGCTTAACGAAGAACCTCAAGTCTTAGATCTTAGATGATCACGATGATAACCATTAGTATCAAAAATATTTCAATTATTTTAAAATATTTATATATATAACATAATAATTCTATAAATACACATGAAAAAATGTATTTTTTTCCAAATGGATTTATCACGTGGCATAATAAATTCGATCATTTGTTTTGGATCGGTAAATACGAAACGGAAGATCTTCTTCGTCCATTTTCCTCTTCCTCTTCCTCCTCTTCTTCTTCTTCTTCTTCTTCTTCTTCTTCGTCTTGCGATTTTCGAGATTGCTGACGTAAGCAGAAGAAAGAGACGAGATTACGTAATCCTAAGAAGCAAAAAGAAGACACCCACGCTCGACTCGGTTTATTATGTCCACTACGTAACACGGACCCACGTATTCGTCTATCTGACCACGTTTCCTGATAATTCCTCTCCTATTCTCTATCTCCCTCTTTCTTTCTTTCTTTTATTTTCCTTCCTACCCCTCTCCTCAAACTTTCGTTTTCTTTTTTAACGATCCAAACGGAGACATATAATATACGTGGTCAAAAACCGTGTTAGGATTATTCTACGGATAGGTTTTGAAAAATCTTACTAACGAAAGAGATAGGTAATAATAAATCGAAAATAATTATTGAATAAACGAACAAATGAACTAATGAAAGAAATAGAATAATAAAGACAAAATAATTAAAAGAAAATAAGATTTAGGTCGAATAATATAGGAGGAGGGGGGGGGAAGGGTTGGTTGGTTAGTTATCAATCACACAATATTATCGACAACTATTTTTTTTTATCTATCTTATACGAGCGTATCCGATGAAGCACTGTTTTATTTCCGCGAGCGGAAAGCAAAGAACGCTGAGAGATGTTGGTCTACTCGTCGTTGGTTGTTAGCCGCCACCGTCGCCGTCGACTAGATGTGGCTAAATTCTATAATTAGAAACGAATAACCCTGGACGAATAAAATTGGTATCTATTAGATACGCGAATTAATTTGACAATAATATGATTAATAAGAACGAATCAATTTGAATAGTTTCGTTTATACGTAAGAATAATAATAATATGTTAACTGTGAAATAATGAAATTGGAAAATGTCAAGTACGTTTGGTGTATGTCAGAAATATTAATGTACAAGAATAAACTCAAATATTCGATCTTTCACCGACGTATTTGGTAAGTGTTGACAAACGATCAGGTGAATCTTAACATTATCCAATTTCGATCTTTCATTTATTTTTTACTCATTGATTATATCATTTCATGTCCATTATAGTTTGAATATACCTCATAAGTGAAATTGTTAATCTGTGGGCTGGTAGATAATGTTGAATTTGTTGTTGTGTTTTTTGTCCCATTCCCAACCCCAACTCCTCCTGCTCCCCTTATAAATTATGTTTTTTATTTCTTTCACGTCATACAATAGATGTGAGATGATGATCTTCTTTCCGTTACCTCATGGCGTCTTATGATTTCATCGTCGAGAGGATCTTCGGCACGCGCTTTGCGCTCGGTACACCCTTTTGGCTGGTCTCCAAAAAGATATCGAAACGAGTACGAAGCGAGCTTATCGAACTCTCGATGATCTATATTTATGCCCCTAAATCGATCGAATTTTACGAGGAAAGTCATTATTTACGAGGAGGATTCTCATCTTCTCTCTCTCTCTCTCTCTCTTTTTATCTACTCTCGTCGAAAAATAATTATAACATTTGTTTTCCTTTTTTAAATTCAATTTAATTAATATTTCGCGATATTATATTGTATGGTATATTCCGAATAAATATATTATATTGGATATAATTATAATATTATTTATTTTTTCAATATCGAATAACAAAATATCAAGTTATAATATAACGAAATTAAAAAAAATATCGAAACACACAATTGTATGAACATTTTTCAAATAAAAATTTGTTCTTTGAAATATTAATAAATATAAAATAATATAATTTGATGGACGATTAAAAGATGAAAATTATATGAATTATTTGTAAATAAATATTAAATACTAGAACGAAGGATTTGAAATATTTTGCTCGACTCTCGAGAGGATTAACAATCCGATGAGGATAATCATATAAGAGAAGATGAGGAAAAGGAAGAGGAAAGGGTATTCGTAAGATCCTTGTTTGCTTCTTAGCAAATTCATGACTGGCGCCAAAAATAAACGCATCCTCAACAGTCTATCGGAATAGGGAGCAAAAATAAATCGGCGCTTAACAGTGTGTCTCCATCTTACTCGTTTAAATACGCTAACAGATTCCTCTTAAATTATCTGACTTTCCGCGTGCTTGCACGAACGACAAGTAATTAAGACGAAGCCCAGGTGTTCAACGACACCAATCTACAACCCATTTTTTTATCTATTAACGCGATGATCACTTTAATTTATACAAATAAACATAAAATATTTCTATATTTTTATTATACGAGATTAAATAGAAATCGTATACCAGCATATAAATTATAAGTTAATTGTTTTCAATATTTTACGTAATTATTAAATTTGATTTGTGCACAAATTCGGCCTCCATCTCTTAACCTATCTAACTACGATTTTAATTTGTCTATAATTATCATTTTATTTCTTTTTATTGTCCATTGCAGGAATAAAATATATATTGATTAAATGTTAAGAATTCTAAGTTATACCTTTTGGTAATTAATTTCAATGTGTTAATATGTAATTTAAGAAGAATTATCACGAAAACACAAACAAACAAATCAGAGAATCCAATCAAAATTCGTACATATACAATAGATAATAAAATATTAAATAATAGTACATGAACAATACAACTGTTTATAGAATTTCAAAATGTTAATTGAAAAAAAAAACACCTCCCCTCCAAAAAACTGAATAAAATCCTATAAGTGTGTGTGTAATCGTAGGTGAAGGAAGTATCATTGAAGAAAGGTAGAAATTAGTCGACCTCCTTGCCATGAAAGACGTTTCTGGAGGGAAACGGAACAATGCCAATGTTATTTCCGTCGATGATCGAACCTGAGCATGCCACGGTCGGAGAAAAGCGTGCCACCGAATCTTTAAAGCCCCTTTTCAGCTGACCGAATTAGATCCGTGAAACAGCCGCCGCGGCTACCACCGCGTAGGACGACCTTCCTTCACACGAACACTTCGAACCTGGTTCCACCATGCTCTACCTGGCTCTACCGGGTTCTACCTGATCTAATCTTCCTTTTTCATTTCCTGGAAAATGTTTCCTTAAGACAATCCGTTCAAATTTCCTTATCCCTTATTCATCTTTCCAATTTCACATTTTCATTTGAAATGAATTATTTTATTCGTAGAACGCGATGTTCATCCCTTTCAAATACATCTTTTACCGTACGTATATTATATTTCATTTATTTTTTTCCCCGTTACACAAACTTGGATAGAGGATTATTCCTCCCCCCTCCCCTATCAGGGTAAGGGAATACCTTGAGAATTGATTTTTGTTATTCGAACGAACGATTAAATCAAACCTACGCGCTCGTAAATGACAATCTATGTTTAAATTGAAATAAAACAATTATCAAAACTTAAAAGAGAGAGAGATAGAGAGAGAGAGAGAGAGAGTGAGAGAAAATATATCTTTCGAAATATTTAAATTTATATTATACTCCATACGTTGCCTGGGAAGCTTATTTAAATTCGCATAGAAATGAGATGATACAAGAAGAACTCAAGAACGATAATAAGTTTTCTAATTTATTACTCGGCACGTTGTTTATAAAACGTCAAATCCGAATGTCCAAAGTAATGTATCACCGGCAACGAATAAGTAGACCCAACTAACTATAAATCAATTTTAATCCTTCGTAAGACACCCCCAACCCATATCTTATATCTTTATTCTCTAAATTTTATAAGAGAAAAAGAAAAAAAAAAAAAACACATAAGATGCATATATTAGAAAATATCTTCATTTATTTATTTGCAAAAATATTTTTTCGCGTTTCAATACTCACGTACTGTGAGTAAAGTGCAAACGCCGCTAGTTTTAACACATCAACGAATCGAAAATAGATTTTAAACGTTAGAATTTTAAGTTGGAAACTATAAGTATAGGAGATGGTTACGTCACTGGGTTGTAAGGTAACGCTTGCTTTGCATTTGTATAAAGGCAGCCTCTTCCTAGCTTTAAAGCTCAGAACAACGTTGATACTGCTAAACCTCCGTTACTGTACGCTTTCTATATCAAACTGTTTCTTCTTTTTCTTTTTGTTCTTTTTTTCTTTAACCTTATTATCAATAATATTCTCATCAAGTTACACTTACCAAAAATTAATACGTAAGCTGTCTTCGTAACTTTTCTCGTTGATAAGATTTAAAATAAAACGAAAAGAAGGAAGAACCTGTTTCTTTTTTTGTTTCTTTTTCTTCTTTTTCGTTTAACTTCGACTATTATTTTCGATTTATCAAAGGTTTGTTTTTCTAATGTTACGCGACGAAACGTTTTACACGAACTAAATGAACTTGTTCGAGATTTGTTTTTTTTTTAATTAAAAGAGAAAGATAAAGAGAGATAGAAAGAAAATGAAAGAAAGAGAAAGAGAGAGAGAGAGAGAGTTCGTTAATACGAACACAGATCTCTACTTTATTGTAGAAGATTGTACGAGAATCGTGCACCTTCGATGACTGGCTCTAATAAAAGATGAGAACGGGTTAGGTCTCTTCTGGATAGGTCGAGATCGTGGTGGGAGCTTCGACACGAAGTCAAAATAGATTACCGACCTCTTCTTGCTAACCGAATTAACGTATTCCTTTAGATTTTATTTCAGATGGAAGGAAACCATTATTATACACCAACGTAAATTTTCCTCCTATTAGGAAAATTTCGAAAGCTAGTAATATTTCTTAAGAAAAGTTCAGCATCTACTAACGAGAAGGATGCCAAGATTAGTAATATGGCACAAAACTTCTTACATTGAATTATTATTCGACTACTTTTCTATATATATATATATATATATATATATATATATGTGTATTTATGAATGTGCACCGATTTATCAAACACAGCTCTGAGTCATAACAATATTTGGACATTAACAAATTGAATTATTTTCTTTTAGTTATTTAAAACTTTCTATAAATTTTCACGATATACGAACAAAAATGTGACGATACGTTTATACGAAATATGTGAAGAATTTTTGAAATATGTTTCTCTTTTTTTTTTGTTTTTTCTTCTTTAGATATATTTTATCTCTGATATAAGGAATATTAATTGTTCTTTCGAAATTTTGAACATTTATTTTCTAATATTGCAAAATAATATCTCGACACTTCGTTTGAATATAGAAAATCTGATCATGAATATGTCATGACTCATTGTACGTAACTTATCATTAATTAAAACGTTGCATTGTGTAAATAAACAATGTTGCATTGCATAGATAAATTTCACTATTGCTGAATTTCGTGGGTGACGAATGATCGAGTTTGATATTCTCGTTCCTTCCTCGATCGCTATTTTCGTTTGTCTAAATAAAGCTAGCTAGTTGTTGCGTCGTAGAAAAAGAGACAACGATACGAAATCGCACTATTTGTGTGTGTGTAGTAGTGTCGTATTATACTTCAAATATTTCGAGAATATGCAGTAAATTTTGCATTTTTTCAAATTTCTTCTACCCCATCGTCCA
Source organism: Polistes canadensis (assembly GCF_001313835.1). NCBI lineage: Eukaryota > Metazoa > Arthropoda > Insecta > Hymenoptera > Vespidae > Polistes > Polistes canadensis. The sequence continues at coordinate 1,103,054 of NW_014569572.1, forward strand.
ATTAAAAATTCTTATTATTATTATTATTATTATTATTAATTGATAATAATCTATACTAATGATGTCGTATTTTCGTATAGTACATAAATAATCAGACGCGAAATTTGCAATCACGATTTACGAAAGATAAATTAAGCGAACCAGAACGAAAGAGGCAACCTGATTAATGTTCTCTCCTTGATCATCGTATTTAGGTCAACGCCGGAATTTCAGGTTTCCCGCGGTTGAAAGCAATATCAACGACGTCAGAAAAATTCTCAAAACCCCAATCCAAGTAACTTTAATAAATCAGGTTTTCGATTCTACGTGACTTTCCCATAAACGGTTAAGAACATTTACGATCGTATTTATTTGCTATAAAAGAAATTTAACTTTACCTAATATAATGATTTATAAAATTTATTCATAAATATTAAAACTTTCGCTATATATCGAAAAATTTCAACATAATTTATAATACCACATTCGAATTTATTTAAACTTGAACTCCGAATATTTGTCCCTTTAATAAGTTACCGTCGGTAAAGTAGATTTCTAATGGTAAGATCGACTTCATCGTTCATACAAATTTTCTTGATTTCTACTTTAACTACCATGAGATTATCATTCGATGATACTTTTATCTTATCACTAGAAACATCTTTTATTACCTAATATTAGAGTATGTCTAACAAAATTAACACTTGAGATTTAACAGGAACGTTGACACACACACAGCTAATGATTTTTGTTTTGTTTATAATTAATAATAAATTATGTATTATAAAGATTATATATGTATATAATGAAATACTTACTTCGTCACAGGCCGAACACCGAGGTTTTAATTGCTCGGCATAATGTCTTTCACAAAATATCATATCTTCGTGCACGCAATAGGCAAGATCCACCAAGAGTTCTTTACAATCATTACATCTAAAGCATGCCGGATGATGAAGTACTCCCAATTTACTCGCCAATACAGCAAGACTACCATACTTTAGGGGTTCTAGGCATGCTCCACAGCACTGTAATAAAACAAACGATTACTTGACCATCTGTAATCTTTCAATAACTAAGAACAGTTTTCAAGTGCATTTCTAAATCAAATACGAAACAAAATTATCATACTTTACGATGTGATTTGTTTTTTTGTTTTTTTATTATAACACTAATCTTCACCGATTAAGCAATATTGAACAAAAATATATTCGCTAATGCATCTGTGACGTATACTAACCAAATCTTCTTCAACTATTTCTTGAACAGTACCAATATCCAAAGCTATCTCATTTCTCGCAGCCATAAAATCATCTGCGCTGGAAGCATGTTTTAAATCGAGATAACGGCAATAAGCTCTTGCCAAGTCTTGTTTAGGAAGTTGAAAGGCTAACTGACGATCTCTGTGTCGTTCACCAGGTGTACCCAATCTTGGTACGGATATTTCTGGTAACGTTGAGAAATATTCGTCCACCTGAAAAAAAGAAAAAAAAACAACAAATTGATCTTTAATATATACGTATAACGATTTTATAAATGAATCTATATTATAGATGATATAAGAACTTCTTCTTCTTTTTCTTTCTTAATAGCCATCGATAACAGAAACAGTTCGATGTTTAATTTCGTATTAAATTTACAAAATACAACCGCTAAATGGCTAATATATAACGTGAAAATGATACCACATTATGTATACACACGTCGAATATGTGTGGGTATTGAAAATAAACTTTATACGCGTAAACTCTCGAGGAACATTCGGTACGATCGTATTCGTGCCAAGTCCCTAATCAGCTTAAAACTCGTACGACTTTAGAAAACATCGTAAATGCATTTGAAAGTAGTGCCATCAAACTAGAGTAGGATGAATATCGGTGGTGTTGCTTCGCGAGATTGAAAAACTAAACGGGGTAAAACGTTTAACAGAAAACACCTCCCCCTCTCCCCATCTCGTTGATCATTTCGATGATAAAGGCCAGGATCCCACCTAACGTAACGTTCAAACGAACAACATTTTACAGAAAATAGTCGAATTTGGATGATAGCCAAGTTGATTCGTTTGCTCGTTTTCGATCATTCGCGTATGAATACTGGAGAATATATAAACCGTTCGTTAAATCATAATATTACTATTTCAAATTATCTTGCAAGCATGTAAATATCGTAAATATTATATAATTATAGTTAACCCGATCCGATGAAATATTTATTAGAAATGGACTGAATTAAAACGATTTGTTATAAGACAAATGAGTAACCTTATGAGGTGGTAATCCAGGAGGTGCCCATGCCAATCCTCTTTCTCTTGGATCAGAGAAACCAGGAAGGCCGTTTGATTCGTCTGCTTTAAGTCCCAATCGGGACCTAACGGATGCCCATTCTTCGTGACAAACATCGTGATCCTCGCGAGGACACTTGCAACTCGTACAATTTTTTCTACAAGAAAATCAAAAAACGCACAGATTATTAGAAAAAAAAAAAAGATAAGAAATTACGATGGATCTCGTTCGATAAAAAATACTACGCGTTAAGGAAAACAACTACACGTGATATTTTTATCCTTTATTCCTTTTTATTAATTAGAACCTTTAGAACAGATATATTACGAAGGATAAACATTTACGTTTCTTCCTCTTTAATTAAGTCGAAAATGCTTGCTTGTTATCTCGTTGACACGTTCTCGATGAAGTTGCCAATCAAATTTTATTACCTTACACGTAGGTTGCAGAATAGCTTATAGTGTTTTTTTCGAACGGATCATCACCTAATTTTACTAAAAAATAAACGAATAAAACCTTTTTTTTTTTTTTTAATTTTTTTACCGATTAATAAATCCTTGCTTTCGGATCTTTCATAAAAAAAATGTTCGATAAAATCCAATTAACGATATACATTTATATACAAGGTGTTCCAGAATAAATGGGAAATATTTAAAATTGAATGCATCGAAACAATCATAAAACAACATTATACATACATAAATGCATACACATGTACGCGTAGTCGTATTATTAAAATGTTTAAAATAATTATCGATCCTATTTCATAATTATAATCCAAGACTGTAGCTAGATAGATTACTTAATAAATAAACGTGACATTATATTTCAAACGATTCGTACAATCTTTCTACGTATATAAAAAAGAGATGCATTTGTCAGGGAAAGTTTATCGCGTTTCTACCGCACCCTCTTCCGGATATATCAGCACGAAGGCCACCAACCGTACAAAGTAAATTGCAAGGGGTTGCTTTTTTCCCCTTTTTTTTTCCTTTTTTTTTTCTTCTTCTTCTTTTTTCTTCCTTTTATAATAGTAATGCTATATCATCGTTGATCGAGGATTTGATAATGAAGCACTTTGCGAGATCATATGAAAATAAAAAAAGCTTTCCCGATGTAAAAGGTGGATGCAACGTAGATATTTAGATGATGTTAAGAAAAAAAGGGGGAAAGAAGATGAACTATATATCTATATCATATATCAAAGACGGTTTATTAACGTGTCAAGTAAGCGGTAAGCGTTAAATTTAACCTGGTCTTCCTGGTTATTCGTGGATCGCGAAGATCGAAAGAAATACGATCATTCCGAGACAGGAAGAGGGGGCGGGGGATGGGGAGNGGGGGGGTTGGTTACTTCTCTCTTGGAATCCTCCAACGCAGAAATTATTACGTACGTAGGAAAAGAAAATTCTTTACGTTCGATAACATCCCGTAAAACGTGTGTGGACGTTAACTTACGTTACTCACGAACGTAATTAAAGGAGTAGAAATATATCCAAGGACGAAGAAAATTACATCTTCTTCTTCTTTTTTTTTTTTTTTTTTTTTTTTTTTAATACTTTCGCTATACCACGATCTAATTAAATACATTCTCTTATACTTCGTTTTTTAATTTTTTTTTCTATAACAATATATTAACGCGAAAAATTGTTCGATAATGAAGTAAAGTTAAAATTTTAATGATAATAAGTATTCCAAAAAAATGAAGAGAGAAAAATTTTAGATAATATTTCACATATTTATGAAACTGAATGTTACAGATAATACGTACGTACGTAGGTACGTATTATAAATTATGCATCACGTATATGTGATACGTTAAATTAAAACGGCCAATCAACGATGTCACGCGTAAATGACGCGTGAATAGCATAAATGACGTTTTGACAAGAATATATGTTGATATAATATGTAAAGTATCAAAATTTTCATCGTAATTTAAATTCGTAGGCGTAAATGTTAGTGTAATAGTTACCTAACGATCAACTCAAACAACTCGAACTGATCGAAGACTTTACAGTAAAGATGTAATACCCTGACGCAGGCTGATTTCATGCCAGGCCAAGGTGCCAGACTTAGATCCAAGCCGTTTTCTTCGTTATGAGTCTCGTTAATGGCGAGACTTCGTTTTAATTCGGCACCACAGATCGTAGGATAACGATTTCTTCGATCCAACATAGGATTTCTTTTACACGATGATCCCGACAAATCCAAAGAACTTGGTATGGAAAATGCACCACGATCTATCTCAGCACCTGACAATGTTGTATATCTGTCACGACGATCTAATGACACTGCTTTCCTATAAAATTCTTTTTCCGAAACCGAAGGACACCTTCCACGATTCAAAGAATCACGATTCATGGGTGGACTCATAGCACGCATTTTTGGTTCAGGAATTTTAACCCTCAAAACGAGCGGTTTACCGCCCGGTTCTGGGACGCACATAACTCTTACTTCAGTCATTGTTATCTCTTGTTGACCACCGGGCCCTTTCGGGCTCATTTTATTTTATCCTTACTTATTGTTCAATTTATTTACGTCCCGATACTTTTACTCTTTTATTCTTAATTTTCTTTCTCCTTTTTTTACTTCTCCTCCTCCTCCTCCTCCTTCTCTTCTTCTTCTTCCTTTTTCTTCTTCTTTCCAACACTGCATTTTACTTTTATACGATTTTATTCACATACAAAATTCATTGATTTTATTTTGTTATTCATTTCTTTTTTTGGTTTATTTAGTTTATTCGATGAAATTTTAACATTTTTCAATTGAATGTTCTCGTTTAACGTCCAACCCCAATATTCCGATTGTTTTTCACTGAGAGAACGAAATTGGAGTGTTGGTAGTTAAGATATTCTTTTGATAAAACTTACTAACATATATAGATTAGGATACTAGACCAATCACGAAAGGTAACTATAATTACATTACGATTTAATCAAATGTTTTTTCTTCGAAATCTTTTAAAAGGGATAACAATTGCATGATGCTTGACAAAATCTAATTATAGTAAAAGTAATTGTGTATTTATTTGATTAATTATTTTATCTTCGTGATTTCCTTCGCCCCCTTTCCCTTCCGATTGAAATTTCAGAACGATCAAATTAGATCCAATTGAGGATCAATAATATTGGGATACCAGAATCGCGTGAGTTGATGATTCTAAACGTAAGGAAAATTTGTTCTTTTTACGACCGCTAAGATTTCACGTATAGATCGTAATTATTGGGCGCGTCCAATCGGGACTAATATAAGGGTGGCTAGCAATACACACACGATACGGTTTTAACAAATTAATCAAATAAAGAACGATCGATTAATTTATCTGAAATTCGAAGATTTAGACGGTTTTTTTTTTTAAATGAATCATCATCATCATCATCATCATCTCGGTAAGGAAGTGTGCGATTAGTCAGTCAGTCGTGGAATTGCACCAACTTATTCGAGTATTCATGCCAAAAAGTTAATTCTACATTTAAGTTTTATTATTGACCGATCCGCGCGCAATATTTTCTTCGCTACGTAAAAATGTAACCGCGTTAATAATAAAAAAACGAATAAGTGTAACGAATGGGAAAATAATATTGTGCTAAACAAAAAAAAAAAAGAATAAATCTCATACACGAGATGCAAAAGACTTTATCTAACAGTTAATAATTAAATCAACATTTACTATATATATATATCTTCTCTCTCGATAATAGAATGATACGATGATACGAAGAGACTGGAAAGAAAAAAAGAAAAAATGTTAAGAATTAACCCCGCTATTCAATCTTAAAGTATATTTCTGCGAACTGTCAACACCTACGCAAAAACGTACACGTACGCACACACACAAAAAAAAAAAAAAAGAAAAGAAGAAATCTTTAAACGATCTAACAATGAAATCTTTCTACTTATACAAATCCGATCATTGGATAGTAAAATCAACGTTTATCACGGTGAACGGTGTGGCAGAGGTGGGGGGGAACACAAGGACGGGGATGGAAAAATGATTAAAGGCGCGAAAATTTGAAATCTAGGGCAGGGCGCGAAAATTTCAAAGTAAAATTCGCGCATGCGATTAACGAAGTTTATTTAACGAGACACGGAAGAGTGCATCCACGGAAGGAGCGTACTTCAAACTGGCGCCATGAGCTTCGACGACGACGTAGATAGGTGTGTACCTATAGTTAATACCGGGTGGTACGAGAAGCAGCGCGCTGCTTGCTTCTCCGTTACGTTTAGCGCAGGCGCGTTTTATCTCTCTCTCTCTCTCTCTCTTTCTTTTTCTATCTCTATATCTTCCTCCCTCTTTTTCAATGTCTTATGTGCGCGCGACGTCTTCTTCTTCTTCTTCTTCTTCTTCTTCTTCTTCACCTTCCTCTCATCGAAAGCTTCTTCTTCTTCTTGTTCATCTTGTTCATCTTGGTTCGTTTTTTTTTTCTTCTTCTTGTTCTTCTTCTTCTAGCATCCTCCTCCAACGCAAATGCAACGCAATATTTATTGGAGGGAGAGAGAGGTGCTCCAATTAGATACGCCACATAACACGCTTGCACTCGTGCCTGGATTTAAAGCTCTTCGAAACGAATGAAAATCGTTTGTTTTGACGGGAGAAGACAGACAACTCGAGTTTGGTAAACGACGACGTTAACCTACTAAAGAACGAACGACACTATTAAGAAAATCATATTTTCATCCGACAACATTCTAGAGATTTTCTTGTTCTTGTTCTTCTTCCTATTTTATATTTGTTCCTTTTTGGCGTACATAGTCTTCCGTATATATTTATTTTTGTATATATCTTCAATTCATTTTTCATTATTTTTATTTGGATTATCTATACTTTATCCCGATTATCATTTATAAGTATACAAGTATTCGATAATTTATAGAAAATTAATCATACGATACAAATCATTATTATTTGTAACAATTTATTTCACCGCTTTTTTTTCTCTCTTTTTTCGCATTTGAAACATTTACAAGCAACCACTTATTGAATAAATAAATTGTTAAGGAAAAAAAGAAAAAAAAAAGAAATAAGAATATACACACGAATGATGTTAAAAAAACTGGACAAATATTTGGCCGTAAGTTATTATTCAAAATAATCTTGTCTACTTTGAAAAGAAATAATCTCTTAGTATGATGTAAAAAAGATAGCAGCAGAGAGTTGTTATATGTTATATAGTGAGTGTCGAATTGTGAACAGTCCACGTGAGTTGATTCGTTTCTTTCGTTCGGTCGTACGTTTAGAAAATACGAAATAAGATGATACGATGGTGATACATAAGCAAGGTGGACGCGAAATACATACTTTCGCTTTCTTATTTCCTTCGGTCATGGTCTCCAATGTGAATCACTGCTATTTATACACTCTTTACTCCTTATGCACTATAAACGATGGGCTTGCACACATTTAAGTATGTAAACGCACGCGCGCACAATCGTAATATTAAACGTTTCATTCTACATATCGTGCGTATTCTGGATAGTTATTACACACTTATGTAAACATATCCCCATACAGTACACACATATGTACAAATGTACGTATATATTTGGGTAAAGATATACATATAACATATATACGCACTTGTATATATATATATATATTATGTATATTACATGTATATGCTTACGAATGCATTCGTAGAATCGGATAATCTAATTTGGCGCCATGTACGATTCGTCAAAGGCATTCCTTCCTGACTCGTTTATTTTTTTTCTCTTTCCTTTTTTTATTTGCTTCTTTAATTTTTTTTTTTTTTTTCAAGGAGAAGAGTCCAATAATTTTATACGCTTGAAAATTACGAGAACGATCTAATGAATCGCGTCTTTTCTTTAATTGAAAAACGTAAAAGGAAATTAACATTTACGCGTCTGACGTGACTACTTTTAAAAAAGTGTGGATATAAGATTACAAAAATTAATCTTACAAACGAGATCATTTTTGTTTTATTATCATCTCGCAAATGTATCAATTATATTTTATATTTTTCTCCCGAATGTGAATATGTAGATTTTATTATTTCGTTCTTAAAAAAAAAGGTCTACTCGATTACATCAATTCGAATAATTCTATTTGACATATTATTATATTTGTATTTGGCAAAATTTCATTTTTGATTGAAAATTTGAAAATATAAAATAACAAAGATATATATATGTTACAAGAATTATTAATCCTATGACGAATTAATAACATATACATACGTAAAGATTATTTTTAAAAGACTATCACCTGATTCATTTCTTAAAATGGTAATCCTTGGAAAACAAAATCGTGATTACGTAAACGCTTACGCGTGTTAAATCTTATATCAAGATTTATATTTGATATAAATAACCAATGCCTGTTAAAGATTATCGATAGGAAAAAAATCACGTTAAATGTTTCAAAAAAAAAAAAAAAGAATTCAAACTTCAAATGTAACAACAGTAAAGAAAGAAAGCAAGCACGAGAAAAAGATAGAAAAAAAACAAGAGATATTTATATAATATATATTTAAGAATGAAAAATATAAAAATCAATTATGAAAGAAAATGTGTATAAATCCTTACAAAATTGAAAGATTATCGTTGCAAGGTTCCTCATAAGTGTAGACAGATTCCTTTTCAATCGGAGGTGCACCAATCGGTGATGCATTAGGAAGCATCAATGATGCAGACCTTCGAGGTCCACGTCTCCGCATTGCAAAATTCCTTTCCCTCGAAGGAAATCTCGGAGTTTTTTTCTTCATTTCCGTCAATTCTTTCACTGATAATAAATCTTCCCAAACCATTTTTTTTTCTTTTTTCTTTTTTCTTTTCACCTAATCTTCAGAATTTTTTTTTCAAAACTATGTTTATTATCCTTTCAGAGTAGTTCCTCATCTACTTCTTCCTCGTGAAAAATAAGAAAAAGAAAAAGAAAAAGAAGAAGAAGAAAATAAAGAAACACACGATTCCTGCTTTGGTAAATGTTCAAAGACTGGAACTATTGAACGAACCCGTTCGTGGTCAAAGTTAAAAGAAAAAGTAAGAGAGATCAAAAAAAAAACACACACCAAAAAGAAGGGTTAACGCTTAAGAAAAAAAAAAAAAGATCAAACTAGGAAAGTCAAATATATATATATATAAGGAAAAGGCGTAACGAACAAGTTGTATTTGTAATAATATGCTTAACTCCGATATTGATAACGAACAATCTTGAAAAGGAAACACGCTCGGACCGTTCCGACCTTCGAACGTGATAAAACTGAAACAGATAGTTGAATGTTTAAGACAACGCGGCCATTTCCCCGTTTATTCCGTACTACTGATTCCTTAAATTGAATTAACTTTAATGTAATAATAGATTTGCTTACGGTGAAACATTTTACCCCTTCTATACTCTAATATCAATTTATATGTACATATATATACGTAGATCAACGAATAACTTTCACGAACTGTCACCGTCAAACTGACTGCACCGTTGTGTTATGTACGACAAATATACAAGATGTATTAACGAAACGAATGTCTAGTTCAAAAGAAAGGAAAGAAAAACCTTGGAACTTTGGACTCCTCTTCCTTTTTCAACGACGAATATAATGTTATTATTATATATAATACACCTCTATATTACGTCATCATACGTTACGTTTATACCACGAGAATATAACCTACTTTAAATTCAAATAAAAAAAAAAAGAAACAGGATATTATATTAATAAAGAAAAAAAAAACAAAAGAAAATATATTTTTCTAATCTATTTTATATATACAATATTGTATTTAATCGTTGGTAAGATTTACTGATTAATTAATGATAAAATTTCGTTTTATCGAGTCTCTTATTAATCACATATATATATATATATCACTACAACTGTCTTTACTTATCAACGATAATGTGTGTACCGTTTAATAAATAAATAATTTCTTTATTGTCACCTTTTTTATCTAATTAATTTGAAAAATATAAATAAATAATCTTACTTAACCGATTTGTTTTGTTCTATTACGAGAACAGAGATGATTATTTGAATGTTAAACGTTTTATACGAATCGTACGAATTTTGATTAGAATTAGATTTTATTATGAATACGTGAACGCGTTTAACCCGTTCTAAATGAATATAACACGCCAAGTACGGAATAACTTGCCGACAGATGATCTCACATCAGAGAAAGCCTTGTATTGTTTGCGTTCTGTTGTCCGACATTGAATCGGACTTTGACCCTCTATTTCAATCGAAATAATTCGTAACAGTGAAAGATTCTATCTTAAATATGATATAAATCCCACGCTAAAAAGTATATTAACAACAAGTATAATAATATAAAACACTTCACACGATTTATTATCTTTTTTTTTTTTTTAAGTATCTAAAAATCGCAATGTAATAATAAACAAACCTTTCGAACATTCATCCTGTTAACTCATCTTTTTAATTTTTTTTTGTATTTTTTATCGATAATTTGTCAAATAAAAGAAAGAAACAAAAATATGATATTCAACGACACGACAACGTCTCGCACAATTATTGTATAGATTTATTTTCTCTTTTTATTTTTTCTATATAAAATCAAAATGTTAATTTTTGTTTTTTTTTGGTCACAGTTGTGTTTTCATAAATACAATAGAAAAAAAAAATAACACGAGTATGGTTTTGGGAATATCTTCGTTATAAAGAGAATTGTACGATCTAGAACGAATAACTGAATGTTTCTGAAAGTGGGAAACACAGCTTCGTTGAAAACTCTGTCGATAAGTGTTATCGAAAGTAACTATGTTATCTCGAAAATGAACACGAGCTGTCAGTTTGTATTCTCGTAAAAAATAGAAATATCCTAAAAAGCATCTGTCACATTAGATACATATGTATCTAATGTATATATTCATAAAATAAATATATTCAAAAGACAATACTGTTATAACACAGATTATGCATGTAATACATGAATATATATGTATATATCTTATACATATTATTCCTTGAGTATGGTATAGTCATCATTACGTAGTCATCTAATGTAGATTACGAAAAGATAAAAGTCACTTTTTCGAGATTTAATGTTTAAATGTATTTTCCTCAAAATCCGAGTCCCCATTATATTTGAAAGTGACGCATACAACATGGAATTTTAACTCGACGCGCTACTTAACTTTCCTGACGCAATCTTTTTCATACGTTCGCTTTTCTTTCCTTTTCTTTTCTTTTCTTTCTCTCATTATGCTATGTTATTTAAGCGAGATTTGTTTAAAAAATTTTCTAATTTTGAAAAATCTGTTAAACCTAATCCGATTTCAAAAGAAACAATCATTTAAATGATCGAAACTATCGAACGATGACGTTTGATTAATGGAAATATTTGACAAAGATCGATTATGGAAAATGATCTTTCAACTTATAACGAGATCTAACCACGAATAAAATAAGATTGAAAGTATGCTACGGGTTTCGCGAACGTGAAGAATCCTTACCCAAGTTTTAAACTACTAACCGAATTACCAAAGATTAGTTACCATATGATAGCATCAAAGTATTATTCATATAGTTGATTTCACACACACACACACATCTATTTTAGATTTAACCTTTCTTTCGTAGAAATTATTTGATAACCAATAAAATATTAAGAAAGGAAACAAAAAGATCGATAAATTTGATTTACAACATTGACAAATTTATCGTCACTCTATATAATAATACAAAAAAAAAATGTAGAAATAACAAATGTGCATTCCACAAGATTGACGATTTTTTCTTTCTGTCTCCAGGACTTAAAACATAAATTTCTTTGATTTAACACTATGACACAACAGATTCTTCCAAAGCGACAAACGATCAGGTTTGACTCACCGTGCAGCAAAATAAGCAAGATCTTCTTTACGTTGGTCGTTTTCGAATACGTTGTCAGAGTAATTGGAATTTTTCCATTCGTTGCCCATCATCTTGCCGAAGAAAATTGAAGATTTCGCGTGCACATAAGCACGTGCTGAGCACGTGGTAACGCAACAAGCATTCGCGCACGCACGTCAATAATACGCATACACACACACACACATATACACAGAAAAAAAAGCCACGCAAAGTCTCTTTTTTTTTTCTTTTCTTTTCTCACACTCACTGCTCGTTAAATAAAATACGATATTTAATTGGAAGAAAAAAAAAGTAAATCAGACTCGTTAAATAATAATAATTAACTTCACCTTTTCATCTGCATCAATATTATAAAAAAAAAAGAAAAACAAAATCCGACAAAAATTATATAGAAAATCGTAAAAAAAAGGGGGAAGGTGGGGGACGTTGACGACAATGATCCCAACCAACGATACTGATTTTCTTTCTTCGTGCGAATGACTTTTATCGACGGGCTACTATTTGTTCCGATAGCAAAGAACGAACGAACGAATGACCGACGACCGGTCGTCGGTCGATCATACTCTAAATTTAGCACACCACGAGTTTCGAACCAAACGATAGAAGAAGAAGAAACAGTATGTGTGTGTGTGTGTGTGTGCGGAACATGTAACCACGCAACGCGCAGGACAGATCGGTTTCTTCTCCCTCTTACGGGATACACACACTATCTATCTCTTACTATTTCTTTTACTATTTCTTTTCTTCTATTCTCTTCTCTTTTCCTTATACTTTCACTTTCCTTCATCGTATATCCTCCTCTTCCTCCTCTTCCTCCTCCTCCTCTTCACCACTTCCTCACGTTCCTCTTTGAATGCACATACGAACAACTCGCGGTACATATACGTTCGAGATGAGATGAATAAGGAAAGAAGAGACTAAAATCATTCACATTTCAAACTGAAGCACTCTGGGTATATTATACCCCTTAAAAAATAAGATGGAGTAACACAAAGTTGATATCGTCGGATAGACGGCTCGAACTTTTCTGTACTCTCGTTCCGTGTTCGTTCGTTAACTTTTTTATTACTATTTGTCTAGAATGTTGTCAATGTCAGCTGATTGAATCTTACCACCACGTTGATCCGACTGTGTCGGATTTCTTAACTATGTGTTGGATCTTTTAACGAGAACTTTAATGGTCATAAAATATATTAACGTTTTTAAATATTATATTACGATTATAGTTTTAGTCAATAAAATGAAATTTGAATAATTTTATATAGAAATATATATGTGTGTGTGTGTGTGTGTGCAGGAAATATATTTTATCATTGTAAGCGTTAAGACATATCAGTGTGAAAAGGAATTCTTGGTATTCCGTTGACCACACACATTTCCTTTTTACCCACACAACATATTCTTCTGATTATATGAACGAGAAAACACGCGTGGTATGCTTATTTCTTTTTCTTTCTACATATGTGTGTGTGTGTGTGTATATAAACTGATATCAAATTGTCGCCGACATTAAATTAAAGGATCATCCAGTGCGAAAAACTATACCACAAAGTGTCGACATATGAGATTTTTATGAATTTGAACACTTTCATTTCTGGTGTCTAGTTATCATCTTTTCATTTATAACTTGCGCGAAAAAGTGAAATATTTTTTATATTGAATAATAGTTTTTCTTTTTTTTATTTAAATCCTCAGATTTTTAAGGATACCGAAAATAAAATAATATTGAAAATTTGTGCTCGCGATAAAAGAAAACACGTTTATTATATGTTAATAAATTTAAATATAAATAAGAAAATTAAAAACCTAGAACAATCTCTTTTTCAATCATAAAATTTTGTTTTAGTAATAGAAACGCGTTACTTTTTCATAAAACCCGTAATATTTTGCAATAATTTCCTCTTAAAACACAGGATTCCCTCGCTAATGATCTTTATCTTTAATGATCTTTAACGATCGACGATTATTTCGATAGCGAAGATAAAAAAAAAACGTATTGGAAAGTTACGGTAGAAAAAAAAAACAATATTCGCGATTGTGAGATAAATTTTATTTAGTTCGAAGAAAAGTTTAAATGGTAGAAAATTTCAAAATACGTCCCCATTTTCTGTAGGAATGTATTAAACCCCTCTTCGTCGTAAATAAATACTCGCGTGCGTGCGTACGCACGCACGCGTGCACGAGAAATGTGTCAGAGGAGCGCACATTCGTGATGCAAGTAAACAAGGAGAAATGAGGGAGAAATCGTGCCAGACTTATTTAGCACAAGAAACTATTATATATATATTTAAAAATACCCATCCAAAAGCTACAAAAGTTACATTTTTTTCCTTCCAATGTATTTTTACCATACCACTGATGATGAGTGAGAATGAAATTTATTTATAAATGCTACGAAAAATATTCTAAATATACTAAAAAAAAAAAAAAAAAAAAAAAAAAAANTAAAAAAGGTGACAATAAAGAAATTATTTATTTATTAAACGGTACACACATTATCGTTGATAAGTAAAGACAGTTGTAGTGATATATATATATATATGTGATTAATAAGAGACTCGATAAAACGAAATTTTATCATTAATTAATCAGTAAATCTTACCAACGATTAAATACAATATTGTATATATAAAATAGATTAGAAAAATATATTTTCTTTTGTTTTTTTTTTCTTTATTAATATAATATCCTGTTTCTTTTTTTTTTTATTTGAATTTAAAGTAGGTTATATTCTCGTGGTATAAACGTAACGTATGATGACGTAATATAGAGGTGTATTATATATAATAATAACATTATATTCGTCGTTGAAAAAGGAAGAGGAGTCCAAAGTTCCAAGGTTTTTCTTTCCTTTCTTTTGAACTAGACATTCGTTTCGTTAATACATCTTGTATATTTGTCGTACATAACACAACGGTGCAGTCAGTTTGACGGTGACAGTTCGTGAAAGTTATTCGTTGATCTACGTATATATATGTACATATAAATTGATATTAGAGTATAGAAGGGGTAAAATGTTTCACCGTAAGCAAATCTATTATTACATTAAAGTTAATTCAATTTAAGGAATCAGTAGTACGGAATAAACGGGGAAATGGCCGCGTTGTCTTAAACATTCAACTATCTGTTTCAGTTTTATCACGTTCGAAGGTCGGAACGGTCCGAGCGTGTTTCCTTTTCAAGATTGTTCGTTATCAATATCGGAGTTAAGCATATTATTACAAATACAACTTGTTCGTTACGCCTTTTCCTTATATATATATATATTTGACTTTCCTAGTTTGATCTTTTTTTTTTTTTCTTAAGCGTTAACCCTTCTTTTTGGTGTGTGTTTTTTTTTTGATCTCTCTTACTTTTTCTTTTAACTTTGACCACGAACGGGTTCGTTCAATAGTTCCAGTCTTTGAACATTTACCAAAGCAGGAATCGTGTGTTTCTTTATTTTCTTCTTCTTCTTTTTCTTTTTCTTTTTCTTATTTTTCACGAGGAAGAAGTAGATGAGGAACTACTCTGAAAGGATAATAAACATAGTTTTGAAAAAAAAATTCTGAAGATTAGGTGAAAAGAAAAAAGAAAAAAGAAAAAAAAATGGTTTGGGAAGATTTATTATCAGTGAAAGAATTGACGGAAATGAAGAAAAAAACTCCGAGATTTCCTTCGAGGGAAAGGAATTTTGCAATGCGGAGACGTGGACCTCGAAGGTCTGCATCATTGATGCTTCCTAATGCATCACCGATTGGTGCACCTCCGATTGAAAAGGAATCTGTCTACACTTATGAGGAACCTTGCAACGATAATCTTTCAATTTTGTAAGGATTTATACACATTTTCTTTCATAATTGATTTTTATATTTTTCATTCTTAAATATATATTATATAAATATCTCTTGTTTTTTTTCTATCTTTTTCTCGTGCTTGCTTTCTTTCTTTACTGTTGTTACATTTGAAGTTTGAATTCTTTTTTTTTTTTTTTGAAACATTTAACGTGATTTTTTTCCTATCGATAATCTTTAACAGGCATTGGTTATTTATATCAAATATAAATCTTGATATAAGATTTAACACGCGTAAGCGTTTACGTAATCACGATTTTGTTTTCCAAGGATTACCATTTTAAGAAATGAATCAGGTGATAGTCTTTTAAAAATAATCTTTACGTATGTATATGTTATTAATTCGTCATAGGATTAATAATTCTTGTAACATATATATATCTTTGTTATTTTATATTTTCAAATTTTCAATCAAAAATGAAATTTTGCCAAATACAAATATAATAATATGTCAAATAGAATTATTCGAATTGATGTAATCGAGTAGACCTTTTTTTTTAAGAACGAAATAATAAAATCTACATATTCACATTCGGGAGAAAAATATAAAATATAATTGATACATTTGCGAGATGATAATAAAACAAAAATGATCTCGTTTGTAAGATTAATTTTTGTAATCTTATATCCACACTTTTTTAAAAGTAGTCACGTCAGACGCGTAAATGTTAATTTCCTTTTACGTTTTTCAATTAAAGAAAAGACGCGATTCATTAGATCGTTCTCGTAATTTTCAAGCGTATAAAATTATTGGACTCTTCTCCTTGAAAAAAAAAAAAAAAAAAAAGACACAAAATAAAGCATAAATAATATATATTTAATTTTAGAAAATATTTGGAAGTAATATAAAAAAAGAAGAAGAGATGCATTATTTAGGATTGAATCATCCACTGTGCGATGAATGCATCAGTGTCATCAACACTTGAAAAAGGAAGATCAAACCAATCGTACAGTGGCTTCCCAGGGTTACAAAAAAATGTATATTACAAGTACTTCTGACTTAATTCGAAAGATTGAAAAATGAGAGAAAGAATATTTCTGAAAGAAAAATAAAAATAAATAAACAAAGTATAATTCAATTCTTTTTTCTTATTTGAAAATGAGGTTACATCGTTTAAAAAAGTAGAATACCTAACTAAAAAGATATAAAAATATCATATGGAATACTTGAAAAGGTCTCTCAGGTTTCGATTTGTTTGCCAAATACCTTACGGCTTCTATGCTAAACGAATTATAGCCCAAGAGCATGCTAACCCTATTCGTTAATAGGGCAAGCACGATATTTACTAGAAATGTCACCGAATACCCTTTTCTTAGTAATCTCAAATTACAAAGGCTTATGAGCTTTGCCGATATGTCACAAGGATTATTCATTTAAATGTGTCATACTTTTATGATCAACTAAACAAGAATTTAACATCCAATTATTAATATCTTCTTTGAATTTGGATATTATTTTTATTTCTTTTTTATTTAAATATTCTTCGCGTGTGTTACAGGTATTTATATTATTTATTAACGAAAATTATTTTTACGAAAGATGATCAAATAAAAATACAAATACAATTATAACTGATAAGAATAAAAATCAAACGATAAATTGAATCATCTCTGGTAATCGATCGATTATTGGAAGAACAAAAAAAAAAAAAAGAAAAGGTCCGTCACCGATACGTGTCGTTAAAAAAATACTTTTGTTATCTCGTTGATCTTTATCTTCGTCCGTGATATTTTCCATTTGATTTGAAACGACTCTATTAAAAAAATAATAATCATATTATATATATTCTTTAAGAAATATATTTATCTCTTCTAACATATATTCTAAATATCGTCGAGTATTCGACGATCAATCCAACAAATCTTACATTTTATAATATATATTTCTTGGAATGACAGGAAAGAGTGTCTCGCACCATAACACCTTCGTCGCAGCATGGAGTCTAAAGTATAAAGGTGATCTCACTCATAAATGCGTGGGTGAAACCTACCGAGGGTATTCGAGACTCACCGTATTTGCACACCTGCGCGCAACAAGCACAACGTTATATGTCGCGTAATAATGTCCGCAAGCAATTATCTCACAAAGACCGCCCTCGAAAGACAATAGAAAATTTGCTTTCTTCTTCGTATACTACATGGAACATCAGTAAAAGTATATATATGTGTATACGTAAACGCATATATACAAATAACTTGAATTATAAATACGAGTTTATTTATGAACTTTAAGAATTTATTAAAACAAAAAAATTACTTCTTTATATTATTTTGAAGTATAGTTTGATAACAAAAATCATCACTGAGATAGGAATATATAAGTGATAAATTAAATAAATATTTAAATACAAGTAGAACGCGACTCTTTTGTTCGTTAACATTTATTTTCTCGTGGGTTTTATCTACTATATACGCGAGAACGTATTTGAAATATTTGATTTAAAAAAAAACCCAACATTTCTATCCAATTCGATTTATTTACATTCTTTTGAAGGATAGTCTTAGATAAAAAAAAAAAAGAACATTATCGTTGATAATATTTTTATAGCCGATGATTCGATGAAACCAAAATAATTTTTCTATATGTATACGCGAGGAAAATAACTTCTTTTTATTTTTATTGTCTTTGGAAAAAAAAAAAACAATGGACGAATAAAAATGAATTAAATTAATAAATAATTTCCCATTGATAACGATAAATAATAAGAAGAGAAGTAAGATAAAGAGAGAAAGAGATAGATAAAGAACAAAGGCTAACCTTGGGGGTGTATCGTCACAATTTAAATTGTAATCTCGTGAAATGTTGAAGCATACACGTGCATGCGTGAGAAGAAGATAGTCAGTCGACCGAGTATAAGTGATTCATACTTATATACAAACAAAACTATTTGGGTTGGTCTTTGTTTTAAACGAATTTCAAAAATAAGCGAGAAACCTTGTTTTAAATCGAACGATCAAAACGAAAATACGGAAACAAATTCTTCGAATAAGCACAATCAACACACCTCTTACTTACTTTAGAACAAAAACCAAACTGTTACAACCATTTGCTTTAGTTTCATAATAGAACAAAGTTCTATTAATAATTTGATCATTCAAACAAAGTATAAAGTGTGTTATCAAATAGAAGAATGGGTAATATATTAGTAAAGGATGCATCTGGGTTGAAACGGACGTTGTAATATCATTTACATACGTCTGACGTTATGGTTGTACATTTATGGACGTTTCAATAAGACTTTGCAATACTCGAAGTTTTATACGATCCTTTTCTTTCTCCACTTTTTTTTTTTATACTATATATATATGTATTCTTTCTTAAGCTCCGTTCTTTCGAGATTTGGTTCACCTTAAAAAAAGAAAAAAAAAGTAAAAATAAAAAGGAGAAAAAAAGTAATACTATTCAAATATTTACACCGTAATCCTTAGTCAATGTTTCACGTTGTACCATAAACATTCGAAAGTTAAAACGTTTAAGGTCTCGATACGATACTCGAAACATTTACACTGGAGTTTACGTCTTGTTTCGTATCTCAAGTAATCGGTGGATTCACTTTCACGTGCCGTGAAAGGAACGATTCGATGATGCGAGTTTCCTTATCGATGCCCGCTATCAATGTGCACGAAAACGTAAATACCTGACTGCATCACTTGATTCTCTCTTATTTTTTTTGGTAGGAGGGTGGGGGTGGGAGGGAATTTTTTTAACTCATACGATTATTTTCTTAATGCAACAAATTATGTGTATGTATATTTATATTATATTTTTTTCGATTTTTAAATAAAATTAATAAAATTTTATTGATTAACGTGAAATATATATATATATATATAGTTAAGAAACGAGTTACGATTTTAAAGTGGTGAAAGGCTTGGATTTATGAAAGTGACTTTGGAAAAGCTAGAAACAATCGTGTCACGATCTCCCCGTAGTGTTTTACATTATATCTTTGGTCTCCTACTGCGTTTAAAGACAAACGAACGAAGTTAGAAATAAACTTTGAGCCCTGGAACTACATCTTCTAAGGTGGAGTCATCTGACTGATGAATGCTATCAGCCAAACGAAAATAGGCAGTTTGGTAGTATGCTTTTAAAATTGATCTCTCTATGACGAACTACCAACGGAAAGGCAAATGAAAGGAATTGAGGTCGACCTGCTATCACGAAAACGAAGAAATCAATAACGTTCACTTTTTTTTTTATTCCTTATCATTATTTTCTAATCATTCACGGTAACCTAATTTTCTTTCGTTTTTTAGAAATAAATCATATATATATATATATATATATATATATATATAAATGTGTGTAATTTGAAAGTTATAATGCATTATTTATACTAATACATTATTTTATATATGTGTAATATAAATAATGTACTAATATATAATTATATTAGTAGAAGAGTTTTTTTGAAAATGTGATTAACGATATGGGGTCGTCAAACTTTTAACAAAACTAACACGTATGGTATGTCTGACAAAAATTTCTAATAATTAAAGAGAAAATAATATGAAATCTATATCAAAAGATCGCAAAAATATTTGAACAAATAAATGGTATTTCTAAGTAGATAAGTTTGAGAGAAACCCTAATTAATTAAACTAATTACAAATATAATTTACACTTTAAAAAATATGATAAATTTCGTATAGAGTAAAAAAATAAAAAGAAAAAAAGAAAGAAAGCAATGAATCTTTAGCGAAGCAAAAGAAAAAATAAAACAAAAAGTCAAGCATACAAAATCTAGATAAACGAGCGTGTAATATCCAAGTTACACGGCATTATAGAGGATTAAAATCAATTAGATGAATGATGAACGACAAAGAAACAACGTGTAGGACTGACTTCGTCGAAGCACAACCGTTACTATTTATCACATAAACTATCAATACTCATCTCGGAACGTAGCGTGGGCATTGGCCGATTACGCTACTTCAACACAACATCCTTGTAACGTTAACTGTTTCTAATAAAACATTAACAAGAAATAATATACGCCTTTCACCTATCTTTCTAAATTTATTTTTGTTTTCTTTTCTTTTTTTTTTCAATCCTACAATCCAACGAAGAAAAATTTCAATCACGCGCGGATCCTTCGAGATCTTCGTAAAGAATTTTCCTTTTTTTCTTTTTTTCTCTATTACAAAAATAGATACGTCAATCAAAATGTATTCCACGTATTTTAAATTCGAATGAGAGATATGTAATACGTCGTTTAAAACAACCCCCATCCACAAAAAAATTTGTCTTAAAATAATGTCAACGTTTTTTTATTTTTATTTCGTGTTACGTTGAGAATGTAAGAGAAAATAAAAAATGAAAATGAGAAATATTGAAGAGAAATCAAGCAATCGTTTATAATAAATCTTCAACTACGAAGTTACGTATTATAAGACAGACGTTTACGATCTGTTAGATAATATTAGATATACACACGATGGTGTGTACATATACGTTTTAAACTAAACGAGATTGTCAATTATTATCGATGCCAACAAATCGATTTGCCAAGATTTTACTCGCAAACGATATAAATGATATATTAAATTATAATAAATGGTGGTATATCACGCGGGATATTATTTCATCTTGCACAATAAAATGAAAAATCATTTATCTTTATCTCATTATCTTTCCCCCCCCCTTTATAAAATAAAATTAGATTAAAAGAGACTCCATGATCCCTTTCGTTTTCTTCTTCTTTTTCTTCTTGTCACGCTATTCCCCTTACTGAGCAATTAATTCGTTATTACCGCATTGCCGGGTTGTAAGTCACGGAAGATAATTACAATGGTTGGTAATTTCTCCACCGTTCAGTTACACAGCTGGTATAATGGGACATAATTTTTTGTTGTTATTTTGTTTTGTTTTTCCTTCAACATAATTTCAACACCATTCGAATTATTTTTATTTTGACGTAATGCTTCCTAGAAATATCTCTTATTTAACACGTTATTAACCGATCACGAAACTACACGTGTGTAACACATACACGCGCGCGCCGAATAATTTTCATGATAATTATATAAAATATATAAAAAATTATATGATTAATAATTATCGTAATAATATTTAACGCGACGAATAATGTTTACTTAGATAAAATATTTCGAACATTTTTCTACAATTTTCTTTTTATATTTTCTCGTTCGAATATTAATATATAAATATTATTAAAAAAAAAAAAATGTATTAAGTAAATATAAATTGTATTTTTAAATTAATCCTTATCCAAAAGGAAAAAACCCGACCCCCTTTCGAAAAAATAAAAAATAAAAATCCAAAATATTAAAAATCATTTATCGTAAATATGAAAATTGAATTGATGTGTAATGAAAAGTCGATCGATTAAATCGATTATATCGAACGATTGAAATTTCAAGGAAACTCCTTTGGCTGATACGACGAGTTTAATCGAGAGAAACCAGATACTCTTTAGCCAGCATGCATTAGCAGCTGTTTTCTCAGTGATCGGTATATAAGTAGCAGGGAAATACACGGTACGATCGATCCTATAGTTTCTTGCCAAAACAAATAAAGGTAAGCCGAGCACGTGAACGTACGTAAGTCGGGGATTCGTCAATTACAATTTTTGATATGTTCTCTCTCTCTCTCTCTCTCTCTTTTTTCTCTCTCTTTCTCTGTTTCTCTTTTCCAACGTAAATTATAAAAAGATATTAGCCAAACAGATATTTTTGTTCGATGAAAATGTGATTATATTGTTGTTGTTGTTGTAGATGATGATGATGATGATGATGATGGAAAAACTTACCTCCAAATGTGTGGGGAAAATCCAGGACACACGTCTCCACACTGTAAGCATGGCTGTCCTTCCTCGACGTCCGTGATCAGGACACCCTAACATAAGATTCTTTTGTTAATTTTCAATTATATATATATATATATATATTTTTCATTTTTTATTATTGTTAGATATATATATATATTTTTTTAACTTTCTTTATATAATCTTTTTCTTAATATATAAATGTCGAGAAAGATAGAAAAAAATTAGCGTTTGTAATATACCATAGTTTATTCTATGTAATTTTTTTGATAAGATTGATTCATTACTTTTTATATTATTTATCTTTACTTTTTGCAATTAATTTATTTTCTTTTTTTCTTACGCAATCTTTCGGTAAATATAATTATGAAAAAATTCTACAAATAATATAGAATAAATTGTAATATATTTCGTGTGGGTTATATAATATACTTTTGATAAAATTGATTAACTAATTTTCATCGTATTATTTATCTATACTTTTTGTTATATAAAAAACAAATATCTTTGTAATGTAATTCCTTTCGATGAAGAAAATTAGAAAAAGAGAAAAAAAAAACAACAAAAGAAAAAAAGGAAAATGTTAAAAAGTATAGAAACATCTATGGTTTTTATTTCGTCGGGAGACCGAAACAAATCGCAAAAGTATCGTTCCAATGATTCGTTCGAAGAAAATGGCGTTGCGAATCAATTGCAAAAGATCGGAAAGCTTTAAATCTTTGTCTTCCTACGCGTTATACCGTCTACGCGAAACAAATACTTGATGATCTTTCTTTTTATCTTTTTTTTTTTTTTTGCTTTTTTATTCCCTTCCCTTAATGCAAGATAGAAATGCAACGAAGTTCTGTGTCTAAATTCTTTGACGTATTTACAAAAGAAAAACAAAAAAAATGTAAAATAATAGTTACGATGCCGATCGATTCGATGTCGATCGTTCATTCGTTCGTTGATTCGTTCATTCGTTCGTTCGTGCGAATCGGTAAAAGCGGAACGCGTTCTACTTCAATGTATCTTAACGTTTTTCTACTTTTTATTACCTTGCTTTAATATTCTGGAAAGTAATCGAAACCATTATCGTGGAAGGATATCGATACCACGGATGAGCTAACTAAAAACATTAAGATATTTTAAATAACACTAATCGAGCGTTTCAATATTTCCTAATCGAATTATTAAAATGCAATTTTTGTTTTCCATCCAATTTGTTTTTTTTTTGTTAGTGTCATCGACAAAATAAATGTCTATCATTTTTAATATTAAATCGAATCAAAATGTAATTGCATTTGTTTTCCCCGTTCAATTTTTAATGAATCGAATTTAAAAAGTGTAAAAGATTGAAAAAAAAAAGTGTGAACATTAGTTTAAGTATCAGTTATCTTAAATAAATGAATGCCTATATCATTTGTATTGTAAAATTGCATTCGTTCAATTAACACTGAACCTATTACGCGCGATCAATCAAATAACCATGCCTTGGTCGTAATTTGTAAACAAAAAACAGAAAAAAATGCATAAGATGTGTATTATTTATTTCCAAATGAAAGAAAATATATTGTTCATTATACAATCGATTGAAATCTCATTCCACATTAAGGTATATGATTTTACTTTGTTATTGATAAGAATAGGTATACTTTTAGCGTTTAAAAATATATATATATACATAAAAAATGAAAGATCTGAGAAAAATGTCGGCATGGTGGAGAGTGAGTGTCTTGTTCCGTAGCAAATCTAACATAAAGAACTAACTAACATAAGAGAGGAATCCTGTGAGACGAGGTGAGGTGTGTGTGTGTGTGTGTTGTGTGTGTTGTGTGAGAAAGCAAGTGAGGCGAGGCAAGTCGCGTTGGATGCGTTCAAGAACCTTCCGCCCAACATATATGGTTGGGTCCGCCCACGTGGAACGACTTGTCGTCGACGATATAGCCAAATATCGCGTATAGAATATGCGAGTATATACAAACGTTCGAAAATATGCCAACCAAGAGACTCACCACTCACGCAAGTATTCATTTTATTATTCTAGGATATATACATATATAGCGATCCTAAATAATCGTCTCTGCCAAAACGTATCTTGGGTTTTGCCTAATTAACATATTATATTCTTATTTTTTTCTTTTTTTTCCTTTTTTTCCTTTTTTTCTTCTTCCTCATCTTTTTCTTTATTTCATCTGACATGAGTCACGATCGAAAAGACCCCGTCGCGTTTCGAGTCTTCGTCATCATCGTTCTCTCAACGTCATCTCGTCTTCGTCATCGTTTTTTAACCATCATTATTTTACATTTATCGATTATTAGAAATGTATTCTCCTCGATGCACGATTAAATCGTCATCTCTTTCTGAATTTTTTGTCTGGTTTTAATTATAAACAAGGAAAAAGACGATATGTGTATGTGTAGTATTAGGTTGGTCATTGAGTCCTTGAGGGTTTTTCTAAATTATAATAGCAAATCCTCCTACTTCTATCGTGAATTTATTAGTAACCCTATATAACGTTATCTATAAAACATAATTATCTAGTACATCTATGTAGCAATTAATTCTCTAACATTTGAAACAAATTTTAAATATTACATTTATAAAGTAATCACATACATTTGTTATTTTGTTAGAAATATATTTTATGGAAAAAGAAAAAATAAGAGATTAAGATTTCGATGGAATGAATTTAATATCAAGGTATTGAATTAATTGTTACAATTATAATAGATATGACAAAATTAAAATTTACTTTTATCTTTCGTATTGTGAAAAGATTAAACGTGAAATTTTGTTTGATCAAACGAACCAATTAATAGTTCACCTTTCTCTCTCTCTGAAGATGATAATGATGATTATAATAATAATAATGATAAGATAAGCATCGTAATAATCGTTACAGTGATAATTAGGTTTCATCGTTAACAAAGCATAGAACTCCTCGTCGATCTTCCATAATAGAAAGGGTTCACTTTTAAACACGAAAGCAACTATAAGAAGAGATCTTATCCTCGACGTTGTTTCTTACGTGACGTGGCTGTTCCACTTATGGCTCGTTCAATGACATTCGCAGGACGCATTGGCCAACGAACGAAAAGTCGCATGCTGAGTTCGAGACCGAACGATAGTCGGTCCTGAATAATTTTTTTCAAATAAACATCATATTGTATGATCGTTTATTTACAAAAGAAATGAAAAAAGAAGGAAAGAAAGAAAAAAAAAGAGAAATTATACTAATCTCAATGCTAATACAAAATTATGATCTTACCGGGGGATTGAAAGTATACAAAAAAAAAAGAAAAGTAATAAAAAGTTTTCATTAGCATATTTATATGTATATATATGTTCATATCATATTTTAATTATAAAAATGTTCTTACATATTTTCCATCTATATGTCAATTATAGAAATATTTTATATTAAGATTCTCACAAACAAACACACACATGTGTGTTGATTAATAAAATCTCACTGATTAAATCATTGAAATATTATCTTTATCCAATGTTAGATAAAAATACGAGAGGTTGAAAATGAAAATGTGTGTGTGTTTTTTTTTCTTTATAATTCGCGAATAAAATTAATAAATAATAGAAACACCGTAAGTAGGATATATAATTGGGTTACACTTTGAGGGTCCACTTTCGTTCGATCCCGAGAGCCCAACCGTATATTATTATTATTATTTTGACAATAATTATTCCATGAATGTGATTATCCAATAAAATAAATGGGGCCCCATAATTCTTTTATTATAACGTAGCAAATATTTATTTATCTTCTCCAACGATTAATAAATATAGCTTCTCGTTTCTGTACCATAACTGTCCGATCGAACGCAATAGACTCAGAAAAGTGCCATACCCCTTCACGATAATTCCAAAGTCTTCTCGAGGGAGTAGATCCATGGGATATTCCTGGATCTCTACGAGATCCGTGCCATAAATCCTGTCGTTCGACGTTGTCCTCGTCTTCATCGTCATCCTCGTCATTCTTCACAATTGCCAAAACCTTTTTCTTATCTTCCTTCTTCTTTTTCCTTTCCTCTTTCACCTGTTTCTGTTCCTTTTTCTTTTCCTCCCATTCCTCCTCATTCTGTTCCTGTTTCTTCACTTTTCTTTCATTCTTCTCATCCTCCTCCTCCTCTTCCTCCTCATAATCCTCACCACTATCGTCATCGGTATCATAACGATGCGAGGATAAATCTGACCTTTTCCTTCGTTCCGAACAAAAATCTTGCATACGTCGACGTCTTCTAGTATTATCCGAAATATTCGGACGAATCCTAACAATAGTCGTACCATTTCGTTCACGTGTACCCATTCTACAACCCTTAGAATTGGAATCACGATTGTCAATAAAAATTCGTCGACCATTCGTCGTCGT
This sequence comes from Polistes canadensis, assembly GCF_001313835.1. NCBI lineage: Eukaryota > Metazoa > Arthropoda > Insecta > Hymenoptera > Vespidae > Polistes > Polistes canadensis. The sequence goes on from NW_014569572.1 coordinate 1,130,148, forward strand.
ACGAATCGACGAATCATTTTCCTCGATTTCATCGCTCTCGTTATCCTCGTCGTCATCTTCGTAAGTATTGTCGAAACTTCTTATTATACTTTTGTCTCCCCTTCCTGTAATTCCTCCCTCCGTTTTTTTACTTCTACCATTCTCTTTAAGATATCTAACAGCGAACAGTCTGTTATCCTCCCGCCAGGAATCCTTTGGATTTTTCGTTTCCTCCAAATTGTCTTTTTTTAAATCCTCTTCTTCCTCCTCCTCCTCCTGTTTCTTCCCTCTTACTCCTCCATCTCTACCAGGTATCAAAGCTCGAGAATGTCTTTGAAATTTGGTCTCCCGAGTATCCTCTTCGTTAACTTTTTTGATCGTCGAACCATTCGTACCGCGAATTCTCGAATCAATCATATTTTTTCGATCCTTCCAAGGACTACTCGTGCCGCTGGATATACCTTTATCGCGACTCGTTACAAAATTTCTATTCGATTCGGCGAAACGATCGTCCAACGAATTATTTTTCATTCTTGATTCCTCGTTATTTAAATTCTTTCCAACGTTGCAATAAATACCATAAGAATGTTCCATTTCGGATTCGATTTGACGATCCTTGAAAGAAATCCTACGTCCTAATAAATTGTCTTTAGGTTCTTTCGATAATTTAAATGAAGGACTCGTGTTAGATTCAACAGTATTATCGTCCTTGAATGAAATATTCGTTATAATTCCACGATTTTGATTATCGGTAATACGTTTTTTATCAGCAACAATTAGTTCGTCGCCGAATGATATTTTAGTGTTAGAAAATTGTGCACGTTCTTTGGTAAAACGTTTATCCTTTTCTTCATCCTTGAATGATATCCTTCCATATTCAGTATGTTGTTTAAATTTCAATGAATTTCTTTTACCTAAATCCTCACTATCTCCCAGATCATTTTTTCCCCTATCATTGATATCATTTTTTCTACTTTTAATCGTACACTTGATTCCACCATCTGAATCATTCTTTAAGGGATTCCTCGTACCTCGTATATCGTTATCCTGATCCTTGAAAGATGTTCTTCTTGTTAGACCAGTAGTATCCTTTTTGGAATACATCCTTTGCGATATATCTGCCGTATCACCACTGAAAGAAATCTTTCTTATCGGTGTTTCCCTTTCCTTCGATGATTCCCGATGATATTTTTTCGATAAATAATCCGAATTATTTTTAACATCGGCAAATCCTCTCTCGTATCTTTGTATTTTAACGTCAAATTCATCCGGTAATTTATTATAATTACGAGAAATATTAACATTATTATTTCCATTATTCGTTTCGTCCTTTGTACGAGGAATTCGATCCTCCTTCTCCTCCTCCTCAACGTCCTTGGATTTCGATCGTCTACGAGTAATTTCGACCACGTAAGAGTCTTGATTCTTCCTAGAAAAAAAATGATCCTTTTCACGACGATCGTCTAGACGGTCCCCTTTATCATAGGGCCCAATAACCCGTCTACTACTACCACCTTCCGAATGTTTAACCTTCTCGTCCAAATTAAACCCAACAGACATATCCTCGCGAGGAGCACGAGATTCAGTTTCTCGTAACACGTATCTTGGAATTCTTTCGTCTAATTCTCGAAAACCATTGGCTTCGTTACTCCTTGCACGACCAATTTGATATCTCGAAACTTTATCGATACTCCTAGATCTTCTTCGATAATCTTTCGTATCATCCTCTTCTCTATTAGATTTACAATAATCCTCGTAATCCTGTTGTTGATCGTTAATTAAAGACGTTCTTCTTCTATTTTCCTGACGATTTCCATTTCCACCACCAGCACCAGCACCATCACCACCACCATCAGCACTACCACAAGTAAGTATTTCTTCTTGATCGTCAATCTGACAACGATGATGACGACGACGTTGACGACGATCCTCATTCGTCATTGATATAATCCCACCATTATTATTTCCTCCTATTCCTCCCCCTCCTCCCCCTCCTCCTCCTCCATCTCTTTCCGGACTTCCACGATCTTTCCTCGATCTCAATTTATCCTCTTCGCGTGTTTTCAATCGTTCGATCATAGCACCGATCCTACGATCTGTATCCGTTACATGTAGACCGATGCTAGGAAAACTCGTTTTCTTTCTGACATCGCCATTTCTACGGATCGCTGTCGACTCCGCGAACGAATCATTTTTCTTATCTATATCTTCCAAAGAATCTTCATTTTTCTTCGATCCGTAAGTACCACGATCGATGATGATCTTTGTTTTTGGATTATCTTTTTTCAAGTTTATGACGTATTCATCGTACAGTAACGGTACTTGTTGTTGTTGTTTTCGTTTATTATCGTTCTTCTGATTAGTTTTTTCATCATCTATCATTACCATCACTCCTTCCACTTCCTCCTCTTCCTCTTCCTCGTCATCATCATCATCATCGTCGTCTTCATCTTCCTCCTTCTTCTTCTTCTTTTTCTTCTTCTTCTTTTTCTTTTTATTTTTCTCTTCTACCAACAAATCTTTACGTCCAGCAATATCCTTCAAATCCCACGATGCAAACCGATCCTTGCTTCTCTTATAAAGAATATCCGGATCATCTTCGATATCTTCTTCTACGTACCTTCTGCCATTTTTATCCGTACATTCCCTACTTAGAAAATCATCAAACCGATAACTATTATTTTCCCTTATAGCTTTCCCATTAATAGTTTTAACAGTTCTTTCTTCCGGCTCGTAATAAAACGTATCGCTAACGTACGAAGAATTTGATTTTGTTTTATCCTTCGACATGGAAGAACTACGTAAACGCGAAGTCATTTCTATATTACAAATGTAATAAATATAAATGTTTAACCAACTTTTTATCACGATCTGTCTTCTCTCTTTCCCTTATCCTCTTCCACCTCCTCCTACTTCTTCTTTTCTATTCATACACCAACGATATACACCTTGTTTCCGTTTAATGCTGATCACGAATATGAATAATAATAAAAGATAACAAAGATTAAATGTACATACATATAAATATATAAATCGTGTTATCAAAATCCTTCTTATCAAACGGATTTATTTTATTCTCACGTTCTCTCCTCTTGATATTATTTACGAATGGTGGTCCCTTAACTTTTTTTCTTTCACTAAACAATGTCAATATTCCGGACGAACCGAAAATGAAAAAGAATCGAGAAGAAGGAACGAACGAAAGAACGAACGAACGAATGAACGAATGAACGAACGAGAAGAAGAAGAAGAAGAAGAAGAAGAAGTTGCGTTAAGGAGCCAAGCAGACGACCCTGAAAGTCGTCTGTGGACTTTCACGAACGCGAGCACTTTGCCGGTCGAAGTCACCGCGAGAGAGTGTGCACCAGAGGAGAGCGTGTATCTCTCTCTCTCTCTCTCTCTCTCTCTTTCTTTTTCCATCTTTCTCTCTTTTTCTCTCCAGTATAGGAGAGGGAGTACTCCCCCTCCTCTCTTTTTCTCTCTTCGTTTGCCAACACGGCAACCTCCGTACACCACCACCACTACCACCACCACCACCACCATCACCATCACCATCACCACCATCACCACCACTTCGTAGGCGGCCTCCGTTCTGTGGTCCTCTCCTCGAGAAAAGAGAGACGACGACGACGACGAGGACGAGGACGGGGCCCCAGCTCGATTCTCCCGTTAATTCGCCGATGAATCCTCTCTTCTACCTTTTGCCATATACGAGAGAAAGAGAAAAAGAAAATGAAAAAAAGGGGAAAGAGAAAAAGAGAAAATAAAATGAAATGAAATGAAAGAAAGAAAGAGAGTGTCTCGACCTTGTCGACAGTTCAGAATACTCCTCTCCTTCGTCTTCCTGAAAACGCTTACCCACTACTTCTTATTATTCTTATTTTCTTTCAACAATTTAAGAAGACACGATTACGAGAGAGAGAAACCATGAGATAGATAAAGATAGTAAGAAAAAAGAGAGAAAGGTTGCATCTAAAAAGAAAGAAGAAGAGAGCATCGTCGAGAGTAGCCCGATGCGGAGCAGTTATTAAATTTCACTCTGCGGCGAGAACAACTCGTTCTTTTTTTTTTATCTTATTATTTTTTAATATTATATATATATGTTACCGTCAAAACAGGAAATCAGTCATTGCTAGTAATTCCTCGGCATTACTATGAATGGAAAGAGCCTTCACATGAAGTCGGAAATTAAAAAATTTTTCCAGTTTTTCCTAGGCATCGAACATAATACTTTGATATTCTATAGAATATCAAATTACTATTTCAACAACGTTGAAAAGAATACATCCTCGAGCACAGGCACACACACAGCCATACGCAACCCCTCCTACCCCCAAAACAACCCATACAAACCCATTAAAAAATAATTGCGGAAACTTTCGAAAGAAATGGCAAAGTAGGAAAAATTTGCAGCATCGCATTATTTGCCATTTTATGAACATTTGCAGATTGATTTATAACGCGATAAGATACTCTACGCGTAGACAAAAGAGTGCACTTTAATTTAATATAAAAATCATTAAGATCCGGCTTGCTCTGAGTATAACAAATATTTAACGAAAGTTTTCAAAGAAATTGAAAAAAGATGCACAATTTACAGCATTGCATTCTCGGACATTTTCTGAACTTTACATTCTAAATTTATAACTCGATATTGTATTCTACGCGTAGACAAAAAAGTGTACTTTAATTTAATATAAGTTTTATTAAAATCTATTCACTCTTTTAGTGTAAAAAATATTTACCAAAACTTTTCAAAGAAATTGAAAAAAGATGCACAATTTACAGCATTGCATTCACGGACATTTTCTGAACTTAATATGCTAAGTCAAGGTGTTTGCTTGCTTACTCCCTCCATTCGTTCATTCGTAAGTTTCCTTATCTATATTTGTTTTTTAATCCCTTCCCTTCCTTCTCACCCCTGTTCCTCCCTTTTCTTTTTTCTTCCCCATTTCATTTCATTAAATTTCATTAAATTTCATTTTCTCGTTTATTCGACGTAAATTCACGACGTAGTTTTTCCACGAAATTCTCATTCTCGTTCGGTTAACACCATGTGTGTGCTGTTGCCCGGATTCGCCATATACCAAAAATGGAAAATCCAAGTCCACCTCAGGGAATACCCTTTGCCTCCCTTAGAAACTTCGTTCCTACCGTCGTGTCTCGGTTCGTCTCCCATCGTCTCACCTCGTCTCTTCATTTCCTCCCTCCCCACCCCTCCCACCTCTTCCACCTTCTTCACATCATTCTATTTCTTTTTATCTTTCTTTCTTTCTTTCTCATCAGATCGCATCGTATCGCATCCCATCGCTGAGAGGCAAGGTCAATTCCCCTCATCCCAGCCCTCCCTCACCCTCCCACCCTTCCACCCACGTCTCAATCCTTACCCTACCTTCTATCTTGTTCTATATATATTTTTTTTTGATTTATTTATTTATTTTCGCGTTATTCCTAACAACATCAATACCATTAAAAAAATAATGATTCATTAAAATATGTCGAAATAATTATGCACAAGTTTGCGTAGTGCGATTTCGTTAATTGGCGATTATTTCTATTATTTTATGCACAAACGTTGACGTGATTTCGTTAGATTATGGTAGTCTCGTTTTAGGAACATCTTATGTGTTAAACAATGATATTGAAATATATTTAAGTATGTTTGAAATTATATATGAACAATTTGAATTTGATCGATAAGTATCTTACAGAAGCATGATTTTGTTTTGAGAACACTTATCTCAAATAGAATAGCAGGTGACTATCCAACGGAAGGCACACCTTGCTTCCTGTTTCAATTCCCTCTTGTGTTCTACTGAACACTATTAAAAAATTCTACTTCTACGATTCCTTTTTATATCTACGATCCATCTAAATAAACTCTCATCAACTGATTAATTATTATCTGAAAGTTAAGAACTAGATCACTTTCTAGATAATTAAAATAAAATATATATATATATAAATGGAAAAGAAATTGTGAATTCTTTTTTATTTTTTTTTTATTTTTTAAATATGGTCAAGGAAAATCATAAGACACGAATAAAAACGAACACGAACGAACACGAACGTTTAGAAAGCGAAAAGTTGGAAAAATCATCGGCTTTCGTACGTTCCAAAGAAGAAACGTGCAAAAATTCGATCGACCATATCGAATGGGTTGTTCGCTCGAACGTGACGAAAGAAAAAGAAAGAATACGTGGATATGGATTCCAGTCTGCTTGGCCAGCTGCTTGCTTGCTTGCTTACTTGCTTGCTTACTTACTTGCTGGCTTGCTTGTCGACGAGATACTTAATTTATTTCTAACGATCTTTCTAATACCAAATAAAAATGGTTAGTCTACAGGAAGAAGATAGGAATATCTAAAACACATCTAAAAAAAAAAAAAAAAAAAAAAAAAATACAAAATAATACGAAACCATGCACTAGTATACGATTTCAAATTAATATGAAATTTATATGTTAAACTAAAAATAATACGTTAAGTATCGTATCAACAAGTTTCTTATTTTATCTTATCATTGATAAAACATAAAAATGATACAATAATTAATATATTATTTAACTGAATTATATACGCAATCCATATATTCTCTCTGCTCTATTAAATAATTAATTAATTATAAAATCTAATAAATATCGCGTGCACGTTAAATAATAAATAATAAGTAAGAGATCAAAAAAATAGGAAAGAACTTTCGGGTAAAACCCGAAACGGGATTTCGAAGAATTATATGCTATGGGTCAGGATATTTTTTTGGGTAAAAATTTCGAGATACGGCACTGAGTGTGGGTCGCGACAAGGTCCTGTAACTACGCCCCCGCTTTTTATATGGCGTTTATAAGCGTCTAGAAGAGACTGCGACCACGCGACCACGCGGACCACGAGGCGGTGAACGGGGCCTCACGTACGCACCGACCTTTTCTCCCGAAATGGCGAGGATAACCAATCGAAGGTACTACGTAGGTACATAACAAATGTATCTAAGTATAGTATATACAATTAAGTAAATAAATATATATATATACATTCTCAATAATGTCGTAATCATTTTTAATAATACTATACTATTACGGGTCATATGAAAATCCATTCTTTTGCAAATGTTCATATCATTGAAAAATAAAACAATTTAACATAAGATAAGGAAAATAAATTTTTAACAGCTAGATACTTCAATATTGTTTATGGTATAATAAAAAGAATAATCGTGTTATATAATATGCTTTAGAAAAAGGCATGAAATCTATGTCGAAATTGATGCAGATATATTAATAATTTATTTTGTCATATTCTCCTCTCGTCGTTCAAATATTGGAACACTTAATACCATGCTATATTTTTCTCAATATTTTCAATATTTAGACCATTCTAAGAAACAATAAAATATGCATATTGATTAACGGTAAAATGTTGAAATCATTTAATCCTTTATGAGATGTTATAGGGTTCTCCTTTCTCCCCAATCTTAAATTGTTTTACATTTTCAATAATATAAAAATTTCAGAAGAAAAAAAAAATAAGTGAACCTGTCATCCTATAGTTTTGCTTCATTTTCTTTTATCCAAATTTAATAATTCAAAAATGGAATAAATAAAGAAAAACCAATTAAGCAATTAGAGTTAAGTTCCCCTTTTAACAGTTTAGTGTAATGCATGAAAATGAATATGTATGTAATAGTTCAAAGAAAAACGATGAAAGAAAAAACAAAAAAAAGGTAAATGAACGGTAGTTACTTAGAATTGAAGATCGTAAGGAAATGAAAGAAAGTAACGCTCTAATTGAATTTAACGGTTTCGCTGTTAAACATTTAGCGGTCCATGTCACAACTGTTCTGCTTCTCGTAATATGGTCATGTGAGTCATTTAAAGCCTTCTCGTTCCATCGGAGAACGGCGAGGCCGGAGAGAATATGCTTTCTTTCGCTACTGCTGAAACTGTTATCGGGTATCCGTGTTGCTGAACGTATGTAAGTATACTTACATACGTGTCAGCAGACTGCTGACCTCGTCGATTCGCGATGGTCCCATGTAGACATCTACCTTTGTGGTATTTTTCAATGATAGCCATGTGGCTGGTAATTGAAAAATTAATTTCTTTTTTTTTTCTTTTTATTTTTCTTAACTCGTCGTCTTGTAAATATGAGAGCTAAAATCGACATATAAATTTAATCGTAAGAAACATCTTATATATGTATATATATATTTTTTTTTTCTATAATTTATTAATTATATTTAATATTATAGTGTTAACCAATTATAGAGAAATCAAATTTTGCCGCTAACTTAAAGCGACATCGCGCGGTAATTGCAAGCATTATTAAAAAAATCAGTTATATCAAAGGTCGGTATTACAGAAATCTATGATTAATACACAGAACTCACCGATTCAAATTAATTACATTAATTATATTTTAATATGCTTTTTCTTTTTTCTTATTTGTTTTTATTTATTCGTTATACTGTAACATTTAATATTCTATCTCGAAGATTGATTAGGTTTACTCGTAGCATTTAAATATGTCCACGCATTGCTAAAGCAAAAAAATAAAAAAAAGGAACAACATATTAAAAATTTCGAACCTAATAAACAATACAGATCTGATCGGATCTTTAGCCGGATTTGAGTACTTTATCAAAGAGAAAAATAAAAGACGAATAAATGAGACTCGATTAAAAACGATACGATAAATAATCGAAATTCGATATGAATAAATCGATATTTCTGACGCCTTCGCAAATGTGTCACAGTTTGAATAGAAAGAAGAAAAAGAAGGAAAAACAATAAAAAAAAAAAAAATGAAAAAGAATAAAAACTATGTCTCGTGACTTTAGGGAGACCGCCGACATCAAGGTCCCCCATTTATGAAAGCAACACTGGAATCTAGTGGGCAGCGATTATTTTGAAAGCAGGCAATGACATTGAGCCGTCGCCTCAATGATGTCAGACGTACGGAAGTGACATCATTTTGCTCCTTATCACAAGCTCCGCCTGAATCGTACGCAGTAAGAATAACACTCGGTATATATTGCTATCAGCGAAGATATCTAATCAAAACAATCGCTCATCGAATTAATAACCAAAATATGTCTATTACTTCGAACTACCGACTAATTTGTTTATCCTTCTATTCACATTATCTCATTGTTATTATATTTTTGTCATTATGAATAACAGACTCGAAAATATTCTCTGAATAATAATTATAATAATTCAATCGTGAGTAAGAGAGAGATATATATATATTTTTTCTCCATTTTCCTCTCAAGAAAAAGAAAATAAAAGAAAAATAATTATAGATCAATATATTTTCAAAATAAATTTAAAAAAACAAAACATCGTTCTATATGCAAAAGCAACGATTGAAAAAAAATTGCATTTTCTTTTTCACCTCTCTTCACATATTTACATACATATATATATTTATAAAAGTTGTCTCTATATACATATTATACATACGCACCATACACGTATGTCTCTCTTACTACACACAGATCCAGGAGAACCTAACAACGTCCAACACTACTGACATTCCCGAACGATTGTGTCACGCGTGCTTACAGTCGCACGATGCTTTTCGGTGCACCCTATGAGGCATGCGCACGCGTGCATTCCCATATTCCCCCCTTTTTGTCACCTGCACCTTCAAAGAGAAACGTTCGAGTTTTCATTATGACAAAAGAAATACATATTAAATACTGGTAGTTGAAAGAGACTTTTCTTGTGATTCATCTCTTCAAACAAATTGACCTAATTTACCGAACAAATTGATGCGACCTTGACGCATACAGGAACCATAACTGATTCACAACATCCTAATTAGACTGGAAACAAAGTTTACGTGTGCAATTTAAATCCCTCTCTCTCTCTATTTTTTTTTATATGATTTAATAAATATAAATTAACTACCCACTGCGTGTGATTTTTGATTATTCGAATAAAGAAATGATGTGTTTAAATGAAAAAGAGTAAGGGAACAGTCAAGGATATTTATTGATAATTATCTGATCCCTACTGTTTCAAGTGGCTTCGAGGTTATCACTGCTTATCATTGATTACGAAGAAAGTGAAATGCAGTTTATCGCGTATTACTTTTGCAACGTTACGCCCTATTCCAATTACCAATAAACGTCTACAAGCCTTTAGGAAACTTTATTGATATATTAAGACGAATAAAATGTCGGCCAATTCGAATACAACCTGTTGGGTGTGTCCGATAAATATATATATATAGTAAAAATAAAGGAACAAACCACTCTTACATTCTATTTCTATTTACAAAGTTTTGAACTAATACTTATGTAAGAAGGACTTATAGAAATCCGATTTGTCCTCGTAATGCTAAATAAAGAAACTACACAGGTATATAAAAAGGAACACAGGCTTATTTGAGATCATCGATCCACCTCGTTTGCGAATACAAACACACAGAAACATTCACACACACATATACGTGTATACTATCCGAGGGTTGGTTGCATCTTTCTCCTATTACGAAGCATAGCTTAAGCTAATGCAAAGAGTGCGTTCAATTACGATCCTTTTTCAGGATTACTCAAGGTTTTTTTTTAGTGTATTCAGAAAGGGGAAAAAAAGAAAAAGATGCCCTACAAGAAGAACAACAACAACAACAACCCCTCTGTCACGCAAGAAATCCGAAGGGAAATCCACGAACGGCTTACTGTCACGCGATACCAAAACGAAACTGACCATACTGCTGACTTCCGTTATGCCAATATCAAATCTCAAAGTGAATCTACTTAGGGTTGATGGAATGAGGGAGTGCCACTATAATTTCACGTGAAAACCTGTTACGAAATAAAATCAAGAAACCTATGGGAAGAAGCTTTACGACACAGTCGTTAACATTGTCCTTCCATAAGAAATAAATTTAAAGTTCAAAGAAATATAACCGATGTAGCTGTGATAGTTTTCCTATCGTTAGAATAATTACTTCGATTGATCTTAGTAATCGATGTTAATTGAAATATTTGCAATGTCAAACACGTAGAATTACATGATCAAATTTATTAACTCTAACAATTTATCTCGCACCTTAATTGATTAAAAATATTTCCCGAAGTTTTCGTAACTTTAATTTCAATAGAAATATGACGAAATAAACACGCGCGTATTATCATTGTACAATTAAATGTACGCGTATTACTTTGGTACTTTTGCTTTTTTTTTTTGTTTTTTTTTTTATCGTAAGCTTCTAACGACATTAATTTTCTAGTTCTCACGTTCGGTAATCTCTCTTTTTTTTCTCTCTCGTTCTAGGCTTTATCGTACGAGAACTTGTTTGGCCATAAATGAAATTGCTATGTAGCATTGGCACAATTCTATTTCTTGATCTTTCGAAATTACTTCGACTAATGTAGACTAAACCAAAGTAAAGTAAAGTATACTAAAGTAAAGTAAATTAAACAAAGTTACAATAAACTTAATCGGTAAAGAACTTGAATGTGTTTTCAAGTTAATTAATTTTTACACCGTGCGTATAAAAAAATATATTATATTCCTTAAAGTGTTACTTATACTTCGTTATCGTAATTTCGTAATAAAAACAAAATATTATACAGCATTAATTTTTCACAAACATTTAATATTTGGCGTTAAATAAAAAAAAAAAAATTATGTATACGTATATTATAATGTATGTTTATCACATTAAGGTGAAACTTTGATCGAAATTCGAAAACGAATTATTATCATGGCAAAGAGAAGAACGATCCATCATCAGACCATACACAGAGCTTGACACTTCACAAGCTAGAACCCTCGACCATGTCGTTGGTCATATCGACGTTGTGGAAAGCTAACTAACTTGCTGCTAACCTACAACGTTATTTTACGACGATAGACAGGAAGAGAACATTGCGAAAGAGTACGAACAACGATGGTTAGATACTAAATTAATAATTCTACTATTGGCTTAATAATATGCGAGCAACGTACTCGTATGGAACCAAATGATCTATCCTCTCTCCTATCTCGGACATATATGTAAATAAATAGACACACACGTTTAGAGACACGGTATACTCGGTTAAAATATTATTTCAATTTAGAGATAACTACATCTGTGTTATTTCTATCATTCTCAAATAAGATTACATAGGTATGTAGATATTCCTATATCTACTTCATTACTCAATATCATTAGATTACACATATTAAAACTTGACCTATATGATGATTTAAATGAACAAACCTAAAATGAATTAAAACTACAGCAATAATAATTTAATAACTCTATATTATCATTATCATACTTTAATAAATAAATTACTAATAGCGTTATTTAATAATTATTATTATTGTATTATAATATTATAGAAATATGAACGGGAATATTAATATTTTATAGAAAATTATTCAAATCTCTTTTGACATTAAGTAATCTTTCTAATCGATTAGGGTAGCAACGCGTAATTCATTTCTAATTCTACCAGTGGAAAGTACGAAGCATCGAATCTTCTGGTAATAACCAAGGGATATAATATTATATTTATGTATCGTACGTTATCGGATCGGTCAACCGATCTCGACGCGTTAAGACACCTAATTACACGTTCCGTTCAACGCACACGCTTCTACGAACTCGTGGTTGTTAGAAGACAGAAAGTACCCGAAGCAGAGACCGACATACAGAATCGTTTACATCTCTTGGGCCTTCGATGCGTAAGATCTTTCTCAAGAAAGAGAGAGAAAAAAAGAGAGAGAGAGAGAGAGAGAGAGAGAGAGAGAGAATTAATTACATTGCATAACATAATTACTATATTCATCTTTTATATGAATAAAAATCTATTCATATATTTTTAATTTCTAATCAAATCCATTTCGAAGAAAATGAATAATAATTAGCTGATGGAAATAATCAAATTGGAAAATAGATTTTTTTGTTACAACACAATAGAAATTTTTGACGATCTAATAAGAACTAGATTCGCATACGAGAAAGGGTTGTAAAGTTATCAGCTTATTCTTATTTAAATATTTTGAGATAAATAATAGTTTGACCAATAAACAAAAAAGAATTCTTTTTACATTAAACTCCAAGACTTTTCAATTCATCCACGTATATTCCTTTGTTTTCTAATTAAATTTATATCCATTCCAAAAGAAAAACATGCGATACAATTATCTCAATGTATGTGATAATTATGAATAATAATTCAAATAAAAAGAGATTATATTTTTCTTTCTTTTCTATTGTGATCACGATGATCACAATTAATACTAAATTAAAAATAAAATAAAATTAAATCAAATTAAATATAAAAAAGACCGAAAAATTTGTATTATTACCTTAGCATCGAAAGCATCGATGGCCGTCCGTCGAACTCCATTCATCTTTCGACGATTTCGATAAAGGTTCGCAATGTTCCGTATCTTAGCAGAAATTTTGGTTCTTAATTTTCAGCTAAGAAAAAAAAAGTCGTGGTGCAATATCTCTTGATAGTTTTCGTTGTCAACGACGCGATGTGTTTTCCTTCTGGTAGTAAAGTCGAACTTTGTAAAGCGCGCTTCGTTTCGATCTACGCTACCGCCGCATCCTCCTCCTCCTCCTCCTCCTCCTCTTCTTCTTCTTCTTCTTCCTCCTCCTTCACCTCCACCTCCTCCACCACCTCCTCCTCCTCCTCTCCGCCTCCTTCTCCAGTTCCTCCAGCTCCTCCTCCTCCTCCACCTCCACCCTCTTGGATCGAACTCGACGAGCTCTGCTGAAAAGCTATCGACATCGAGCGACGTGTGCGTGCGCATAGACTCGCTGAAATGAGAAAAATCATTCTTCGATCTTTGATCTTACTCATATACATACATATCCACACATCGCGCGCGCGCGCATTGTACGTATGTGAAAAATTATATAAACAAAATAGATAAGGAAAAATCATTGATCATGAATTTTCGAAAAATTTTAATTACACCTCAAATAAATACTTATACTTTTAATTTTTTTTTTTTTTTCTTTCAATACAAAATTATATGCATCTTAAATTAGAAATTTAATTTCAAGAAAAAAAAAAAAAAAGAAAGACATTTATAAATAATTCAAAGATTGATTCATTATCGCGCGCGTATTAATATTGAACGTGTGATGTGAGGTATTCGAATGAAAACAAAAATATTAAATGCAAGAGATTCATAATTAATATTATTGATTTTCAATTTAAATATAGTCAAGAGTTATGCGCGTTTCGAAAGAGAAATATTATTTTTTTTTGTTTTTTTTTCTTTTTTAAATAATATTTAATAGAAAGATGATAGAGAATATCAATGTTAACGGTTGATAATTGTTTACGATAGTTGTTAAACGCATAAATTTAAAATCATTTGTCCTTATCCTCTTTATAAATCGTAACGCCCACGCGACAAAACATTTCCATTCCAGCGAACAGCAACCAAAACATACCGCACGAACTATACTTCGATTTTACTTTTTAATTCCTTGCTAATGAAAGAGAGAGAAAGATAAATAGAGAAAGAGAGGAAAGAGTGAGGTAAGGGGGAACGGAAAACCTGTATATAAAAAAGAATACATAGCGGTATATACGTACGGTACATAAGAAAAAAGAGAAACTGTTTATCGCGAATACAAGAATACGTTGACAAAACTTTCATTGTTGATTGCGGTTATCTTATATTCTCTGTATCCTCTAAAAAAAGATTTAAAAATAAATTCATTAAAACTTCCTATTACTCATACATATTTCATATCGCTTATAAGAATGCATGAAAAATTGGATGAAGAAAAAATGGATGTTTCTCGTCGTCAACAATTAAAGTTCATTCTTTTTTCTTCCAAATGTAAATTAATTAACTGTGATTTATTGTTATTTATTTTTGTTTTTGGCAAACTTTACCTTCTTCATTATTTCCAAATTAAAAACGGTCAAGTAGATAAAACATAATCTATGGCAGCTCGTAAACGTTCGTCGTTTGATCTGCCAACAGAAAAGAGGCACACAGAATAGATTAGAAAATGATAAAGAAAGGAAAGGGTAAAGGGATGGGAAAGAAAATAAAAGAAATAAGAGCATAGAAATCGAAAGGGACGTAGAGAAAGAAGACATAACAAAAGATGATTTGACTTGCAACGATTGGCTATTCGAAAATATTCACTCACCGATGTATACAATAATCGAGAGAAAGATTGTAGAAGTTAAAACAGGTTTAAGAAACGTACCGACCGGTCGAACTTTAAATCGGTCATGTGTCTAGCGGTGTAGAACGATTTTATGACTCGTGGATCTGCTCGGTCGTAATCCGTTAATGAAAATTTGTCGTGTCCAGGACCTCTAGGCTCCTGGTTAAAGATTAATTATGATCCTTGTAACGATGATTCAAAAAAAGGACGACATTTGTTAACGATGTTACGCCTCGTTTCTATTTTTCTCTCTTCTCCTCCTTTTGTTGTTACTTTTTTTGTGTGTTTGTTAAAGTATTATTATAATTAAAACAAAAACAAAAATAATAATAATAATAATAATAACGATCTAATATATATAATTTCAAATAATTCTCGCGAACTAGCGAACTTGGAAGATATATAATATTTTAGAAAAAGGGGGAGAAAAAGAAATAATATAAAAATATAGAAAAACAACGAGGAGAGATAACAAAAAAAAAAAAAGAAAAGAAAAGAAGGAAAAGCTCTACGGGCACGTGGCACCGGAGTTAGAAAAATCACGAGAGAGCAGAAACGAACGTAAGACAGCCGGCTTTCGAGCAGTCTGCTTCACGACTGCCGGCGCGGTTAAAAAACCACGCGATGACCTCATCGCGCACACCGTCTTATATGTATCCTATACTCTCCTATCCCCTGTGTCGTTCCTGCTTGCTCTACTCACTTGTCAGCTTGCCTCTCTGCTCGGGTTGCTTGCTTACCTGCTTGCCCGCTCGTTTGCCTGTTCGCCTGCTAAATACTGATCATCCTAAAAACATTCATCATATTTAATACCACCTACGTTCATCTCCAACTCTTTTATTATATTTTATATTTATATATTTTTTTCTTTTTTTTTTGTATTCCAATTCGGTCAATTAAAACTTACCTATTAAAGTTTTATTTTCTTTTTTTTTTGTTTTCAGTTTAATAGTGTTTAGTAAAATCCTTATAATATCTTCTAACTTCGGATTGGTTGTATATAATTCGATATTTGTAATAAATGCGGTATGCATTAAAATTATTTAATTATTGTTGAAATTATTGAATAATCTTCAAAGCAAAACTGAAATATATTGATTTATTAAAATTTTATAAAAAAGAAGAGTTAATTAATCTATTGAAATTACTTATATCAATAAATATAATTACCATTCTCGGGAAATTAATTTTGAAAATGTTCTTTAGGGAAATAGGTTTTTTAGTTGAATATAATATTTATTTTCTTCTTCTTTCGGATTTATTAATACCTCTTTTCCTTTATCATTGATTACGTAAAACATGCATAACTCACAAGGAATATATCTGTAACAAAATACATGAATAATAAAATAAAGTAAAATACAACATAAGAACTTGGTAATTGCCAAACATTTATTTTCAAGTTAAAAAAACAGACAAAATATTATAAAGTAATAAAATAATTTTCTTACCTGTCATTCCAAGCATAATTCCGAATATGATTTGGTTGAAAAATCTGTGATATCGATGGTCGAATAGCAGAAAATCTATAAAATACAGGAGCCTTCTTATTTCACGATTACAATGTCTGCCTTATTGCCGCGCTAAATAACAAAAGTATCATGGCAGCTACAATTTGATTGGCTAACAACTTGTCTCGCGTAATACTTAAGTCATAAATTTTTATATAAGACTATTTTTTTACAAGAATACAAATTAAATTCTTTTTCATTGAAAATACAAATATTTCTAATATTAATTAATCATTTTATTCTTTGCAAAGATTTTATGATTCTTTTAATATGATTTTTTTTTTAATATTAGAATATTAATAAAAATGCTTCACATAAAAAACGGAAATTAAAAATTATATATAATCTATTACATTTATATAAAAAATATATATAAAATATATTAAATAGTAGCAATCAATATAAAATTAATAAATCAGCTACAAATTTTTACTTTTACGATTGGCAGCAATGTATAAGGGAAATATTCATGTAACTTATGTATAGGTTAGAAACTCACAGACGCTTGATCAAAGCGTGAACATTGAAAATATTTATTAGTATAAACGATTTTGTTAGAATCATTAGAAATGGCTTCTAATCAAAGTGGCAATAAAAAGCCTGCACGTCCACAAAATGTACAAATCAAAATTGAACCAGGAACTTCTTTACCAGTAACTCTCAAAAATATTAAAACAGAACCAGGCGTTGCACCCACGACTACACGATTAACATCTTTTAGGTTACCACGTGATTTAACTTTAGGTGGAAATATAAAGACTGAAAAGACAAAAAAAGTTTATGTACCAAATTTGAATACTCAACGAAACAGAAAGAAAGAGTAAGTCCATTCTCGTATTTAATATTTCTAAATATTATTACTTGGACAACAATTAAACTAACATTTGTATACAGGGAAACAGTGGTAACTAAAAATGATCCTGACAAATCACTTAAGCAAAGAGGTAGAGGAAGAGGTCGTGGATCATCTGACCGTGGAAGAGGCAGAGGCAATAGCAATCTTATTCAGGTAATTTTTTTTAATAATACTAACTTTTCTTTCTTGATAAAGCAGCAAACTAATATAATGCATTATACTTCATTTCTATTTCTTTGTATGGTCAGACTTCTGGTGTATTTTCCCAAGGTACAATTGATCCTCAAATTGGTAGAAGGGCTAGAGGAGAAGGAGGAGGACGATACAGCTCTGATAGAAAACCTTCAATAGAAAGACCTAAATTAAACTTAAATCGTGTAATTAATAAGGAAGAAGAAGAGCAAAAACTAAAAGCATTATTAAGGGATGATTTCATCGATGATGGTATAGATGATACAGGACTCGATACATATAATGCTCCTATTTCATTGCCCATAATAAAAAAGGGTATGATTCTTTTAATACGACACAGTAATATAGAAATGAATACAATTATAATTTATTGTCGTTAATAATTATAGGCGATTGTTTTAAAACGGAACCTAAGACTGAAACTAGTACAACATTGGGTGATGACGAGATAGATCAAAAACCAATCATTTCAGAAAATGGCACTGGTAAGCAACATATAATATATTATCTAATTATTATAATCTATCTGTTATATATATAAAATATAAATTTCCAGTAATAAAAGTGAAGAAAGAAATTAAAAAGGACAAACTTACAAAAAGCGAGCCTATAGAAACAAATCTGTGGGACAATATTTCACAAGTTATTGAAAAACCCCATAACTATATGTTAATGCAGGTATTAGAATTTTTACATTTTGATGAAATAATATTACGAAATATTATTAACAGTTAATTAATTATTTACTTGCAGTTTCCTGATTGCCTACCAGGTTTAGAAGCAAGTAACGATAGTTATGTACCAAAATCGAAGCATGCAAATAATACACCGCTAGAGACAGAAAATAAAAACAATTCCAAACAGAATTTTACTCTGAGCAGCTTGAAAGCTGGTATGATTGGAAAATTACAAATTTTAAAATCTGGAAATGCACGCTTATGTATAGGCAAAAGCAGTTTAATTGTAAATGTTGGATCTAATCAGAGTTTTCGACAGGTAATCATAGATGAATTTACCCTTCAAAAAAAGAAATGTATTAAATTTGCTAATAATATTTAAAAATACATTTTTCTTTCAGGATCTTATAGCTGCAAAGCTAAACACAGTTGAACTGAATGGTGAACTTATCAATCTCGGAACAGTTACTAATACACTAATATGCTCTCCAGAATGGAATTCTATGTTCCTTAATTCCTCGAGTATATTTGACAACTTATCTTCTGTATAAGTACAAAATGATTAATATAACTAATCATTCAAGTTATATATAAGATATGTACAGTTTTGTTTGTAACTATTAAAAACGGAACCTACTGTTTTTAGATACGACTTAAAGCACCAAAAAATTAAATGTTTCTTATGTACATTTTTATTATCCCCCTCATATAAATTGATACCTAAACGGTAAAAATTTAAATTATATTGCGTCTAAACAGATAAGTATTGTATATGTGAATGTAAGATATAATAAATAAATTAACTATAGAAATTATATCGAACATTATTATCACACTTTTTCCAAAATGATATATTTCAAAAATACTAAGAATACGTGAATTATAAAGTAAATTACATCACGTATAAATTCGATATTTAAAGTCTAGACAAAATTGGTGATTATTACAAAGTAAAGGTTGTCGAATGAGATGATAGTAGCGACGCCAAAATATCTTCATTTTTCAAGTTGTACAGTAGAAATAAACAACATTATATAATATATAAATTATTATATACTAAATGCAAATTTCGGTAGTGAAACTAATTACACAAATGAAAATAAGTTAGACATTTTGTATCGCAATGGTGCTATATAACAAGAAATAATTCGCTAAAATTAGGTATGAGACACATATATAACTGCTTAGTGATAAGAATAAAGTAAAAGTAAACAGTTTCCTAACTCAACATGTACCTACGTATCTTAATATTATTAAAATTTAGAGGTGTATAGGTGTTGCGTCCTATTTCAGGACAAAAAAAATAGCTATAATTAAATGTAATAACGTACTGATGTATTCATGCTTTGTTGTATCAACTTATGAAATTATTTGTAGTATTATCCTTTGATTATATTAATAATGAAAATAAAAATTAAAATATTCACTCTCAAAGGTATATAAGAATTATACAAATAAATTACTTGTTAAATGACATGTCAGTGCAAGGATTAGAAGCTGGTTTCATAATGAACAAATTTCATTGTGGTCAATGTTCAAATTTAACCTCGCTTTCTTTTCAGTAATAAACAAGATAATTCACAAGATAATTCATCAATTTGATCAGTACATTGTGGTATGAATACATGTTAGGTAACACGATCTTGGATACGACACATATAATCTCAATCACTTCTTTCAATACTATGTCCTTTTTTCATTGATTTTAATGCTTTCTCCCGTAGTTTTTTTTCTAGTTCTTCTGTATTCCCTTCACTTATATCGGATTCGTCCGAATCTGCGATCTTCTTCTTTTTGTGTTTTCTATGTTTTTTGTGTTTCTTATGCTTCTTATGCTTTTTATCCTTCTTCTTTTTCTTTTCTTCTACTTCACTTTCCTATACACACAGAAATTAAATAAACCACAAATTCTTTTTGTATATATTGATAAATATTATGCAAGAATAATATAATATATATATAATAATAATATTAATTATTATATACTAAATTTTACGATATATTACATTTAAATACCAACCTCTGATTCGCTTGTACTAGTTTTTGTCTTCTTTTTACGTTTCTTTTTAACTTTCTCCTCGTCAGAGCTATCATCAACTTTTCGTTTCTTCTTAATATCTTTTTCCACAATATCTTCGTCATCGGTACTAGAATCTCGTTTAGATTTCTTCGATTTTGTTTTAGTTTCGTCGTCGCTAGTTGAATCTTTTCTTGTTTTCCGTGTTCTAGATTTTTCATCTTCGGAAGAACTATCTCTTCTTTTCCTTGACTTTTTCGGTTCGTCGTCAGAACTTGAATCCTTCTTAGACTTTCTTGATCTAGATTTATCGTCATCGTTTTTATTTCTTTTTGTTTTGGAATCCTCTTCTGCAGATGAAGAATCTTTTCTAGATCTCTTAACCTTTTTTATATCTTCTTCTATTTCTTTTTTCGTATTACGCTTTCGAGATTCACTTTCAATTACTTCACGTTTTCTATTGTCCTTTCTATCCTTACTTCGATCATCTATTGAATCTAATTAACAAATTTATATATAAATAGTTGTAATAAAAAATGAATCATACAATCAATTTTTTAAATTTTTCGATTTAGTCACTGTTAT
This sequence comes from Polistes canadensis, assembly GCF_001313835.1. Classification (NCBI taxonomy): domain Eukaryota; kingdom Metazoa; phylum Arthropoda; class Insecta; order Hymenoptera; family Vespidae; genus Polistes; species Polistes canadensis. Next base: position 1,151,117 of record NW_014569572.1, read on the forward strand.
AATTATCACTACTTAAATATTTGAAAATAAATATTTATTCAAATCTTACCTCCTCGACTTAAATCCCTTTTTTTACTTTTGTCCAAATGTTTTCTATCATCTTCAGATTCTGAACTAGAACCGGCTTTGCTTTTATCAGACTTGTCTTCGTCGGAAGAAACTTTTCTAGATTTCCTAGATCTATCTACTTTCTTTACCTTCTTTTTCCCTATAAATATATTTATATATGTGTGTATTTAATTTTTAATAAAATAGTAAAGTTCTCTTTTGTAAAATAAAATTTCATTTATTTTTACCTTCAGTATCACTATCATCAGAATCTGTAGATCCATCCCGTTTATCTCTTTTAACTCGTTTTATAGAATCAACTGGCTTTTTAGGTGCTACTGTTTCAATAGATTTTTGACCAGTTCTTTTCTCTTCCGATGCAGGTTTACTTGATTTGGTTGATCTGTCATCTTTTTTCAAAAGAAAAGCGTCGCCAGATGTAGCACTTGGTTCGCCTATTTTTGGTGATTCTTCCTTAGAATCTTCCCTACAATTAGAATATTGTATCATTATATAATTATATGAAATAAATAAATAAATTAATTAATTAATTAATGTATATAGATATGTGTACATACTTTGACGGTTGTTTTAACTTAGTAGCTGCAATGATGTCTTCTGTCTTCTTAAATGGTGAAGGTGTACGGGATAAACTCTTGGAGAACTAAAATTTTAAAAATTTATTTTTATCGACGTTAAATGTATATAAAAATAAAGATCAAATAAAGAAAAGGAAGATCAGTAATTACCCTATGTCTGCTGACAGGAAGTACAGTTAACTGTTGTTTCTTTGGTGAAACGCTTGGTTCAGCCTTTTTGACGGAGATTGATTCGGTCTTTTTCACATCCTTTTCAGTCCGTTTCATAGTTTCTTCTTTAAGAATCTTCTCTTTCTCTTTCCTCTTATTCTCGTCCAACTGTTCTCGATCGTGCTTCTCTTGAGATTTTCTTTCGACCGATTTTCTGCGAGCACAATAAGTGTAAATGTTAAAAGAAAATAAATGAATATGAAAAAGAGAAAGTTATTTAACATAAAAGTTTGAATAAAACGCGTTAATCAAAGAATACTCATATAACTGGATAACCGTAGCTTCTGAAAAGAAAGAGATAGGAAATAAGTACATAATACTCACCTAACTGATTCATCCTCATTGCTAGAGGTACTACTTTCGCTACTTTCCGAGCTACTCGACTTAGACCTTCCGTTTCGTAATTCTTTTCGCGATCCCGTGTCGGTCGATCTTTTAACTTTTTCATCGACCTTCTTGTCTCTCGTTTTATCCTTGACGTCCTTAGAACGATCGGGAGATCTTTTTCCCTCTCTTATACGATCCACCGATGATCGTTGATCTCTAGATCTCGATCTACGATCCTTATCCCTTCTATCTCTGGACCGTTCTCGTCTACTCGATCTGTCACGAGACGACGATCTATCATACCTGTGCGATCTATCTCTTCCATCTGGTGAACGACGTCTACTGTCTCGACGATCGGGTGATCGTCGTCTGTCGCGTCTCTCCGATGATCTCCTCCTACGATCCAAAGATCTTCTTCTTCGCCTATCTCCAGGACTGGGTGATCTTCGACGATATCTTGCTGGACTTCTACGTGGTGGACTTCTGAAACATCATTACTTTTATACTGTAATATTACAATTACCAAAACCGATTAAAATAACTGACCATAGTAAAGTGAGTCTCTATTTTATCTGTTTTTTTTTTTTTTTTTTTTTTTTTTTTTTTTTTTTTTTTATTTGTCTTACCTTCGCCTACTAGGTGCTCTGCGTACTGACGGTGGTCGCATGTTACGACTTCCGCTATATCTGTCCAATCTTTCTCTCTCTCTTTCTCGTTCTCGTTCCCTTCGTCGATCACGTTCTCTATCCAACGATCTCCTGAAAAGCATACAAAAAAAAACATAGACAGTTAATTTTTCTGAAACACATTATGCAAACAGTGAGTAATTTTAATATTCAAATACTGTTTAATTAAAATTCTATTTCTTTACCTTCTTGTTCTATCACGTGATCTATCACGTGATCTATCTCGCGATCTATCTCGAGATCTATCGCGGGATCTATCTCTTTCCTTAGAACGGCCTCTCTCCTTACGTGGTGATGGACTTCTTCTTTTGGGTGCTGATTTTCTTTCACGACTTGAATCACTGTCGCTACCGCTGTCATCTTTATTAGTTTTTCTGTAAGATCGTTTAGCCTGAACGCCATCTTTCTTTTTCCTTATTTCAAAATCATTTTTATCCTTTGCACCTTTGTCTCCTTCGGTTCCAGAACTACTGCTAGTACTATTATCTCGTTTTCGATTAGAATCAATATTGTCCTTTCGTTTGTCAGATGATTTCGAACGAGATTTCGTTGATCTCGAATCGCTCGAGGCGGATCGCGACTTTCTAGATTTACTTCGATCGTCACTTTTTGATCGAGATTTTTTCGATCTAGAATGTGATCTACTACGTGATCTTGAATTTTTGGATTTTGATCTTCTTGATTTCAAACGATCTTGCGAACGTGACTTAGATCTTCTTGACTTAGATCGTGATCGCGATCGAGATCTTCGGGATCTAGACTTAGATCGAGATCGTCTTAATTTCGATCCAGGCGATCGTGATCTACGTGATTTTGAATCTCTGCTAGGTGACTTTGATCTAGATTTCTTGGAACGCGTTGTTGTTGCTGGAGATTTGGATCTTGATCTAGATTTTTTTGTTGTTTTTTCCAATGACTCGGGTGATGGTGTACGATTGTTTTTCTTTTTACCATCAGCGATGCTCATTAACTTTGCTTGTAATCTGGATATTGCGACTGCGGCTTCCCTAATAAATAATATATGATAATACATACATTTAAAGGAAGATAAAAAATAGAAAAGAAAAAAAAAAGTAAAAATAAATATCATCAATATACTTACGGCTTAGTTTTGACTGGCATTAATGGTATTGCATTTTCAGGTTGTGGTGAATCTTCACGTTCAACTTTAATATCTGACATATCTTTCCCGTTATCTTTAAGAGAGTTCTTGCTAGGTGATCTTGAAGAAGACCTCCTTTTACGGCTTGATCTATCACGATCTCTATGTCGATCTCTTGATCTACTCCTTTTATTTCTACATTAACACATATTAACATAATTAATGCGAGAAATGCAAAGTATAGGTTTCACAAAATATTATTATTACTTTAAAACATATATTATTAATAACAAAAAAAACATACCTGTCCCTATCACGATCTCTACTCCTATCTCTTCTGTGCTCTTTTGACGAAGCACGTTCCTTCTCTTCTTTCTTTATCTTGTCCGTCTCATCCTTTTCTTTTTCACGTTCCTTCTCTTTTTCTTTTTCGGCTAAAGATGCTTGCAGTTTTTCTTGTTCTTCCTAAATAATATATTACAATATTTTAATTATATATTATTCTACTTTAATAATGTTTACTGTTTATTATACAATAATTAATATTTATCAATTTTTAAATCAATGAACCTAACTTCTTAGTACATTTTATTTAGCTTTTCAATTGTTCTTATTTCTGACAGCAATTCATGACAAGACAAGTAGATAAATGTATATAGTATGCCTTGCAAAATGGAAAAAAATAAAAAAACAAGAGAGACATAAATAAATGTGAATATATCTAGTTTACATTTGAAATTTGAAGAGAAAGATGATATAATTACCAAGCGTTTTTTAATCTGATCTTTTTTCTGCTGTAAGAAAGCCTCTGGAATGCCCGTAACACTTTCTTGAGCAGAGACCAAAAGGTCCCACAATTCACCCATGAAAGATCGAGCATTCCTTCCATTAAGGAATCCCGTGAGGTTGATCTGCATTTTTCGGGGATCAGGAAACTGTAAAATACATAGCATATAAATTTATCAATTTACAAAAATCCAACTTTAGCATGGTAAGATTCGAGAGATTTGTATAAAAAAAAAAACAAATCTTACTCGTATGTATACCTTTGTGCAAGCATCATATATATAAAAAAATATAATACAAAACCACTATTCCTAATTTATTACTAACTGCTTTTCCCCCTCGAAAAAGCAGATTTATCTCCATATTAGTGATATATCTTACCCACCGCATCACAGAACCGCACATAAAATAACCTGAAGTAAGAGAGGCAACAGCACTTGCTAAGAAAAATATTTTTATCGATAAATGCAGAAATATCTCAAGCATACAGATACCTTTAAGATCTTCGTAATTTCATGAAATGCTATATTGGAAATGCTGAAATAGGAAAGTCAAAGAATTAATGCAGAATAAAAGGATTACCATTTCACCAACCTGTTCCATTGACAAAGACTGTCAAACCATTGAAGAGATACTTCCAGCGTTGACTGGAAAGATTTTTCTATTCGCTGCTAATTCCAGATGATGATCGATGCTTATCTGCAAGCACCAGGTAGAACCAGCTCCAATTAAAATCCATGTTTATGCAACATGGATAATGGCACAGGAAGGTGATTTTCAGGATGCGCAAGGTTGATTGTGTACTGCAGCTGTGTGTAGCTCCCAATGTTGATAGGTGTCTACAGATGACAGGGAGATGGCAGGTCTGCAGGTGATTGGAAGGTGATTAAGTGATGTTCCCATAGAAGAAAGCCTCTGGAATGCTGCCGATGCTCAAATCCCAGACAAAAGCTGGGTACAGCTTTTGCAGTGGTAGCTCGATATCCGACGACCTTTATTGAAGTGGCAGCTATGATGAAGGCAATACTCGTGGCTGCAGTCACGTATTTCATCGGCTATAAAGCCAAGTGATGAAATACCATGGATGAAGGGCTCCAAGAAGGTTGAATTAAACAGGATCCGCAGCATAATCAGCATGATGTGGTGATAGTATTGATGTGAAGTCGTTTCCCTCGATGATGTTGTAATGATGATACCGGTACAGCCAAGATGCTGAAGATTCAGCAGTTGTTCTAAGTTGATGTTGATATAGCAGCTGCCAACTGGTTGATGCTATGGTTGACGGTTGATAGAAAGGCGGCCATACGGATGTAGGGAAGAGCACATCCGAATGCCATTTGGACTAAAGGGTTGAGCCCCACCAACGGTCTCTACTTATACTAACGGGGAATTCAAACATATGCAATAAGACATTATATTCACACATTCAATTTGACAAGATCAGCTACATCAGTTTTCTTTTGTTGAAAATGAATATGCTTGGAGGAGATACTTGGGTTCACAAAAATCAGGATACTCAGGAACAGTGACATTTAACCAAATTAAAAAGCAATCAGGCAAGTACGATAAATACTATCTTTTCTGCCTTGTTGCTTTACCAATCCAAATTCGGCAACTCGTGCAGATTTTGGATCTAAATGTCTGTAAATTGTACCAAACATAGTGCTGAAATAACGTGTATTTATCGATATCCTATGATGAGGGGAAAAAGCCAAGTGAACGCATTTTATAATTCATTCGATAAAACGATACTAAACCTAAATTAGCTATATCGCTGAATCTACCCAAAGTGATATGATGAATGTCTTACCTTTTCTTCCAATTGATTATACACAAATTCTACTACGACGTCATCCTCCATGCCTAGAATCTGCGTAATCTTCGTTGTAATCCATGGCTTGATCACATCTAGTTTTACCTTACTCATATCGACCTGTATATAAAAGAATAATGCATCAAACTCTTACAATTACCATAAATAATAAACTCGTAGGCAATGTAATAATTATAATCACCTTTTGAGTCAAAGAGTCACCAAATTTCATCTGTTTGAGAAGCTTTTTCTCTTTGTCGCTGAATCTGGTGTCCTGCGAAGCGGTTGTTCCCTGTGTTCATAATTGAAATATTTTTTAAGATTTACAAGTAATCGTATTACGTATTCTTATTACAAAATTGCAAAGTCTAAGATTAACGGACCATTGTTATGCAATCTAAATATATTTAAGTTATCTTACCGTATACATCATTTTGGCAAGATGTGAATGTTGAAAAAGTTCCGTGCAGAGAACTACGTTCTCAGTCGGCTGAGTGCCAAAACTGATTCTGTTTTTATTTATTTATCGAGAATTTGATCACGTAAAAATAAGAAAATATTCTTCCTCGTAATATGAAAACTTTAGAATACGATCAAGAATTTCACAAATTTAATATCAGAACAAAAATTTTTAATAAATCATGTACCGACGCGACTACTGAATCAATTGACCAACATGGCTGCTGCTACATTTCCTTTGAATACGAATCATCGAGAACGGAAATGTATTGTAAAAATCCCTTGTGTTACCAATGCAAAGAAAATTATCTTTCACTACCATAACTTCTAGTTGTTTTTTAATTTTTTTTGTTTTCTATTCTTTTATTTTGTTTAAATTAATTTTGGATAAGCGTAGCTTAAATATTTAAAATTAATTTTTTATTTCTAATTCGAAAATTTATAAAAATGGTAATAATTAATAATATTATTCTGCATCGACAATACTACCAACCTATAATTTCATAATATTCTTTTGCAAGTCATTCGTCTAATCGCTTTTAAAATTCAATAATTTTAAAATTTATTATTGATTAAAAAATTATTTTTAATACACAATAAACAAAATTATTTTTGAAATCCGCAAATCGTAAGTTTTACAAAAATTTTTTATGGACAATATTACTATAAACAAATGTGTAACCTAAATTTCTGAGTTGACCAATTAGAATTTAGTTAAATTAACTTACGTCTTTTTTCAATTATGATTGGCTGCAGTAAACCTAAACATAAAATAGTTCCAATTCATTCAGTAATTTTATATCAATTTTGGGTTAATCGATTCTGTCATAAACTTATTAAAAGTGGCTTTATTTTATTGTTAATTAATTTATTTATATCGATAATCTAATTTGAACGGAAAGAACGATACCTATCGATATGAACAAAAATGTAAATTATCAAAGAAAATATTTTTCAAGGTAAATTGAACTTTACAAATAACCTTTTAAGGACACAATAAAAATAAAAAAACGATAAATAAATAATAAATTAATAAATATATATATACACATATATAGTTGGATAATAAAAATAATTCTTTACTATAAATCATTGGTCACTATAATTGTATATTCGTCAAATATTTATCATTTAATAAATAAAACGAAAAATGAAATGTAAAGAAGAAAATAAGTGTTCTTTTAAAGTAAAAATATTAATGAACTTTCAATGATGTGTAATAGGTGTTGAGAATGGTGTACTCGCATAGAGTTAGACTATTAACTAAGAAAAAAAAAATGTAAGAGATGCGAATTGAGGTGAAGGGTTCCGCAAAGTTGTAACGGTACATTACACTCATCGGAATTTACAGTAAAGTAAATTCGGTCAGCGTCCTTCCATCTCGTTCATTGGTATAATTTGGTATCGTCCTCTTTCGAGGAACATAAACAGGGTCAAAGGCTTACTCGATACATCGAAAGGAGTACATGGTAGTCACGATTTTATTTGAAATTATCATATTCCGAATAGTAGATATTTAAGAAGTAATATTTATTTCTTCTCCAAAGGAAGTCTTCTTTACCGAGCGAGTTCGACACGCAGTAAAACTTTCGCTAACCTTAAAAAATAATTAAAATGTTGCTTAAGTAATATGTGGTATGAGTCAACCTCATTGCCTTTGACCCTGTCCTTCATTTAACTTGTTACTTCTTCCTCAAAAAGAACAAGATACGAAAGTGGTTTTTTAACACCATCGGTAAGACTACCTGACTATGTTCTTATCGACCAATGAAAGTCTTATCGATGCAACATCATGGTCTCTTTTTCAAACTTGATTTAAAGTATATATTTAAAGCATGAGTATATCAATATTAATCGCATAACTTCTTACCACAACTATTAAAAACGAATAGCCGTGAAAGTTTCATGTAAAATTACTCCTTGTTTTCCATCAAGAAATACTGTGATCGTACTTTGTTCGTTGAATTCTGCGATACACCTGTTTAAAACCGGCTCGAATCGAGTCTAGTGAACTGGATCGTGAATTCCGAGACCAGATTCCGCGGACCTTGTTGCTTGCTCCGATTTACTTTTTTAAACTACAGCAATATCTTTTCTTTACTCTCTAACTACTCCGATATATAACTTTGAAAAACGATATGACATATTTTCTTTTTTTCTTTCTTTTTTTTTCCAGACACAACATTAGTACGATAAAAAATAAATTTTTGTATGTTATTTTTTGTCTTATTACAGTACATATATAAATAATAAGAGCGAAGAAACGATTTGTATAATCTTATCAAGAAACACACTAAAGTTTCCTGATAATTTTCGTAATAGTTTTACAAATATTAATCGTATATTCTTACAAGTTATATATATATATATAAACATTTTGTTATAATAATAATTAATTACGTTAAATTTGAAGTTCTTTGTACAGTTTGCGTACCGCGTATATCTATATATATCTATCTTGTTTTTCATTAAACACATTTCCCTGTAATTTCGACGATCGCTAAAAAGATAGTTCATTATTTCGATCGACGAGTTGTTCCTTTGAATTTTCATTTACGTTGTCACAATATTCGCATATTACGTCTTCTCGTGCCTCATCCTTCTTCGTATCTTTCTCTTTAATTTTTAAGATACTACGTCGAAGAAATTATTGGACATCACCGTAGACGTTTCATATATTCGTATTAGAAATACTTCTTAAAAGTTTGGCACAGTTGGCGTTTCGGATGCTGTACTCGCCGAATTCCTTGGCTTGCAGACGCAACCGCTCTCAACAAGCACGTAATCCTGACCGGTTAAGGTCACCGGCCCCAAAGGAATCACCAAAAACAGGTAAGGCACATACGTTTGCGTGCATTCGCCATGGACTACATCGCATTCTTTCGATCTGTAAAAATACATTCTTTTTAATCTTTATTTTTTAAATCGAGAAGATAAAGATTCGATTGATATTCAATTTTCAATTATATGTTTTTATTTGATTTTCAATTATATGAAATTATATGAAATTATATGATATAATATATAATAAGAAGAATTATAACTCGTTGATCAAATATTTACCACTACTATCCATTCGAAAAATAATTGAAAAGTAGGCCTAAGTATACACGTTATTCGTGAACATTAAGTATCATTGAACGTATCTGGCCTAGTGTGCTACATTTGAAATAAAACGAATCGCTGGGATTACGACGAGAATTTTAATTCGAAACTCTCTCGTTTCAATTCCAACATGTTACGATGAGAATCTCTTACATTAGACATTATAAAAAAAAAAACAAACGTTAATATCAATTATAGAAACACGGAATACTTACTCGCATACTTCGAATACGACTTGCTGAAGAAGATCAGGAAACTTTTGCACGATTGTTACTGGTTGACCACTCGTTAAACTGACGCCATACATGGGTGCTGTAGTGTTATATCTTGTTTTACATAATCTGCTCGGCGAGCCACAGTTTTCCTTGGCGGAAAAGGATCGTCCTTAAAATCATATGTAAGAAATAAATTAATATGACAATTCATTAAAATCAATAATATCCTGAATTCGTCTCAAGCAAAGATATAAAAAAAAATAATGTTAAAGAGGAGCTAAATCCTAAGATCTACGAGATTGAAACGGAAGAGGATCGAGAGGGTACAACTTCGCTCTTTCCTCAGAATTCTTCGTAACGACGAACGTGTACGAGTTGACGTTCGAAAGGAACGTGAGTGGGTCGCCTACGGATACCGTTATAAGCACAACGAACGATAACTGTATTGACTGGATAACATGGTGCCTTATTACCCGTCTTCCGTCTCAAAGGATTCCTCTTTTCATTGAAGGATTAACTTTTAAAGTTATATATGACATGTAATACTATTATATTATAGAGAGATAAACTAGAAATGATCGATCTAGATCATTGTCATCGTTCGATGATCGATGCATAATTTATGAATACAAAAAGAGGCAAGAAAATATGACAAATAATTTCGTCTTCGTTCCATAAATCTTCGAATTTTTATATCTGTCGTTTCCTTCTATGACCGAGGTAACTTTTTATTTTAAAATTAGATTAAAATCATTTCTCTTGGGCGTTGTCTAATTTGCAAGGGAAAAAAAAACCATTGTATCTGGAAAATCCTTGAAAGAAACTTTTCGTGCTAACCCGTGGATGTGGAGAACGTAACTGATTTTCTTTTTGTTTTTCTTCTTGTTTTTCGTTAAAACAATTATTCGAAAGAATTTTGAGACTTATTTAAGACTTACCGTTTCGTGTATGAGCTGCTATCGAGTAATCTCCTTGTAGGAGTTTGTAATTATGAAGAAGAGCTTGCCTCGTTATTTCGGGATCGATAGTTCGAGCCTGATGAGATCTAGCAGTTCTACCACTCGCCCAAAGATTTTTAAAGCTTCTCGATATCGCGGCTCTGTAAATAAAAATTAAATCTTTATATTCGACTATTAAAAAATACAATAATAAATATTTTCTTAGATATATTTAAACACACTTACGTAGGATATGGCATATTATTAGGTCCTATGCAATCGGGCGAGTCCGTTAATGCATCCCCCCAAACATATTTCAATTCTACACCATTTCCTTCGCACTTTTTCGCAGTGTACATTTGAGCACATGTAGAAATAATAATTAGAAACAATCCGAAATAATATTTCGACATCTGAAATGAAATAACGAAAAAGGGTAGACTGAGAATTATAAAATCAGCATATGCGTTCTGTCTGGTAGTTCGAGTTCACGAGAGGTCAAGTGCAAGAACTTTTTTACTTTTATTTTTTCGTCTATAAGAAAGAGAAGAAGAAGAAGAAGAAAGAAAAAAGAACAGGAAGGTATTACGAAAAAGATAAAAAAAAGAAAAAAGGGCTCGAGCAATAAGAACCGAAACGTGCGCTTTTTCTTTACAGTTTGAAACTTTTTTCCCTTTCGCGACAACTCGTACGCATCGATGTGTTCAATCGTTTATAGAATCTATTTGTGTTAGTTAGTTAGTTTAGTTTAGTTAGCAGCGAGGTCCCACTCTTGCGCATAAAAACCACGATTTCGAATGGCGATTAATAGTGGTGGTTTACTATCGGTATGCGTCCTTATATGCACTTTCGGGTTTCTAGGTTGCTTGATCCATAATAATTTCCGTTAGTCACATTCTCACGAGTGGATATGAGAGTGGATACGATAGGAGTGAAAGCAGAATGCTTTCAACATTAAACCCCAATGAACATCTTTTTAATGAAAACTTTTAATTAAATCCATCTCTTCTTTGATAGATCTGATTTAATTAATATTTCAAATATTTAATTTCATGGACTCCCGACGATTGCTGCTTAAACGAATATAATAATTCAAGAATCATTTGCTACGCTTGAATTCTTCTTACTATCAAAGCTGTACACCATCGAGAAATCATCGACGGATCCTGCTCAAGGTCGGTTAACGTGACCACGTTAACGACCTCTTTGCGTTCGTTCTTTCTCTCTTTCTCCTCATATACGAGCGCATATACAAACACATATACATGCATAAGACAGTTTTGTTATTAAATGTATACGTCTATTCTGACATAGACGGTTTTTCACTCTTCCTATCCCAGCACAATTATTATTTCCGCACGCAAGTCGCGATTTTGAAATCGAAAAGATCCGTACGAGTTATATTGAAAAAGAAAAGAAAAGAAAAGAAAACAAAACAAAACAAAACAAGATTAGAACTCATGAGAATCGAATGAACTTGAGAGCGGCCCTACTTTGCGGCCTTTCTAACGGCCTTACATAACGGTCGTACCTAGTAGCCCTACGTAATCATACTAAAGTTCATTATCTATTTATATTTTTCTTACGTTTTTTAAATTTCAAATTTTGATCGATATTTGCGTCCAATTCATTTCGATTTACAACGATTTAACTTTAGTTATTACGTATCTTAGAAACAGTTAGTAATACATTGCTAATGGTCCATCCGGAAGATTCTAACGGTAACGTTGTATGTCTCATCCAAAAGGATTTTATTTTTTTTTCTAAACTTCTGTCTTATCGAATACGAGCATGTATCTTAGACACGTTTTATTTATGTTTACTCATCCTTGCGGGTTCAATAACGGTAAAAACGTTTCGATGACTCGTCTCACGAATAAATTATTATATTCCGATTTTCCTATCTTCTAACGCGATAAAGATTCATTCTCTCCCTCGTTTAATTTGGTAATCTTACGCATTATGTAAACAAACTACCCTTTGTAACGAGCTCTACAAAATCGCATTTGTTACACCATATATTTCGTCAATGTATAAACTAAATATTAATGTTTATCACAGATTTAAATATATCTATATCTACTCGTAATAATAAAATATCGTCGTTTGTCAATAATTATGTTACTTGTATAATACACTTTGATGATACATTTTTTTTTTGAAATAATAGTAAATAAAATATTTATAAGTTAAATATCAAATATAATATTTTACATTTAAAATTTCAATAATCCCATACAATTTTTGTATAACTATTAAGTTATATATATATTACTATGTTATACATTACTCACCTTGAAAAAAATGATAAAGAAAGAGAGAGAGAGTCTATCCAGTAAACACAGCGTGTTCCCCCCGAATTGTCTCACTCCCTTTTTAGCAACAAGATGGACAAATTCAACGTTACATTAAACGATTCGATTGCTATTATTAACGAATAGATAAATAGATGAAAAAAAAAGAAAAAGGGAAAAAAACGGGTGCACGAGTTTCAAATGCCGGTCATGTCTCACTACACCGGATATGGGGTCGTACACCTCCGTCCTCTTAGGTGGATGTCCAGAGGTTGACTGCAGAGCACTGTAGAGTCCTAAGTAGCTCTCTCTGTGCTTTGCTGAAGAAGCCGTCGGTAAGAGGGGATAAAGCGGGATGTATTGCTCCCTATTTTACCTCGGAACTTTTTCCTTCATTCTACGTCGGTTAAGATAAATGAAGAAGGAAAAAAAAGAGAACAAAAAAAATGAAGAAAAGCTGGAGTCTGAGTAACAGGAAATTATTATAACTTCTTACTCTTTTTTTTCTTATCTCCCCCTGTTTCTTTGAAAGATCCAAATTATCTTCTATGTTTAGAATTTATCATTTATTTTTTTAACGATTCTCTTCTACTTCCGTCAGTATTATAGATAAAAATCAGTAGTTACTTTTTTACTTATACTTATTTATTTATTTTTTTTTATTATTTTTTATTGATACTTTTTCCACCATTGAATAATCGCTATACATATATTTCGTACAAGTATAAACGCATATAATCTTATTTTAAACCTGACACAGCGCTTCTTATGATAAGATACATGCTTATAAAGTCACACGTATACGAGAATTAAGTATATTTTGAAAATTGTCAAAACTATGAAAATTCGATTGTAACACACCTAATATTATCTCTTCTAGAAAAACTGATTTTTATGTCAATCGATTATTAATCATGATTTACTGCATAATTATCTGTTACCATTAAGTATTGTAATGGTTTATATAAATAATCAGACAGTATTTTTTAGACAAAAATTCAACAATTAATTTGAACGATTTAAATGATAAGTTAAACATTGAACATTTTATGATAGAGTTCCTATTTATTTTAGAGATAATTAATCTGTTTTTCTTAATTTTTCACTTGTAATCATATATAATATATATGTAATTCATAAATCAAAATATGAAAATAGTTCTATAATGCACCTTTTAAGTAAAAACGAACAGAACATTTTTGCACATACACAGATATCAAACTTGGTCATCTAATATTAAAATTATGAATGCTGGATATTATTTATAAAACGAAAGAAGCTATTTGATAAGATACATGTGTAACAAGCGTTCAGATAATATTAATTATTCTATTTAAAAAAATCCACCCTATAGCAGTCTCTTTAATATAATAAAAATGTAATCAATGAAATACGTTTAATACTATTTTACTTAAATATAGAAGTAAATTAATCATCAAACTTAATTGAATTAACGCTTGTATCTATTTGTCCACCACAGTAGCTACCTCGCTTCTTCTTTGTTTTCTCGTGTCTAAAAGACTTTCCTCTTGTGTGCCGTAAATCGAAATTAGCCTTTTCTCCCCACGAACCTCGTGCGCCTCTCTATTAAAATAAAAATAAAAATAAAAAAATACAAGATCGGATAAACATACCAACGATGAAACTAATATCAATTACTTCTTCGATATCATACGTATGTTTGTAATTAGATTATATCTCACCTGTTTATATATAATTATATATACATTTATATTGCTTTGTTATTGTATCAATCATCAAAGGTGACTTTTTTATTTAGCGTAGGCGCAGAATCGAAAGATTTTCTTTTATCAAAACTGCCTCTACCTCCACGGAATCCTCCACCCCCGCCGCGACCTCCCCGATCTCCATTATCATTACCCCACGATCTCCTAAATCCATTTCCATTTCCCTGACTATTATCATTATTGTCATTATTAACATCACCCCAAGACCTCCTATTATCAAAACCACCTCTCCCCCCTCTCCCCCCTCTAAATCCACCACGTCCACCTCTTCCTCTGTCACCTCCTCCACCACGACCACGACCACCACGACCACCACCACCACCTCTATTACCCCCACGTCCCTCATCACGGCCACCTTGAAAACCGAAACCACCGCGTCCACCCCTAAATCCACCACGACCTCCGCCATTATCGCCAAACTTCTTAACATTATTATCATCTCCCTTCTCCTCCTCCTAAAACAAAAGAGAAACACAAGGTCAATCGCCGCATTGTACAAATATCATATTTTTATCATATTCTTTCATATTTCTAATCTTATAATTATTATTAAATAATTATTATTATTATCTGAAAAAAGCTATGGTTAATGCACGGAAACATCAGCGCAAACTTTTACAAGGCGGCGAATGACCTGTGCGCTTCTCGGATATTTCCGAGCATTTACCTTTGCCTCGAAGGAATTGTTAGCCAATTTTGGATCCAATACAAAATCTTCGTCCTTTACTCGACGAAATGGCACATTTCTTTGCTGCTATATTTATCAAAGAATAAGAAATAAAAAAAAATGAAAAACTATAAAAAATAGCTTTCTTCAGAAATAATAAAGAAATAAACAAAATATAATATCGCACCTTATTTCCATTAAAACTATTACTTGCTTTTACAAAATTGCTGTAATTATTCTTCGCAACTTTCATAGGCAGATTTTCGTCCTGATCCCCTGTATTTTTCCTTTTTTCGGCTTTACCAGGTGTTTTACTAACCTTTGGTTCTGGTTCTTTTGCAGTTTGCTTTTCTTCCTCACTGGAATCACTTTCTTCACTTGATTTATTAGACTTTTGAGTAAGTGATGTTGTTGAAACTGGCTTAGCTTTTGGCGTTTCCTCTTCAGAAGAATCTGAATCGGATTCATCACTAGATTCTTGTTTTTTACTCTCTGCAATTGCTGCTACCTTTGCAGGTTTTGGTTTTACACATGCAGCAGATTTTTCGTCTTCAGAATCATCAGAATCATCGCTTGATGATTTTTCTTTTGGTGCTGTTTTCGATAATGTTTTTGCTGCCAATGTTTTCGATTGCTCAAGTTTTACTTTTGCATCATTATCTGAATCATCAGAATCATCACTAGAAGATTCTTCCTTCTTAGCTACTTTCTTTGTTAATGCTGGTGGTTTTTGAACAACCGTTTTTTCATCGCTTTCCTCTTCACTGGAGGATGACTCTTCTTTTTGTTTGACTCCTACATTTTGTGGTTGTTTAACAAGAGCAGATTTTTTCACAGCTGGTTCTTCTTCACTACTATCATCGCTTGAAGATGATGCTTTTTTTGCTGCTAATGTAGCAGGTCTTTTTGTTGGCAATGATTCAAGCTGATGAGGCTTTACAGTTTTAAGTTGTTTACTAGTGCTGTCTTCACTTGATGTTGATTCTTGTTTAGATTGCCTTTTTCCTGCTTCACCTTTTTTAGATGCAACAATTTTTTGAACAGGAGCTTGCTTTGTAGCTGATTTTGGAGCTGATTGCATTTGATTTGTATCTGAATCATCATCGGATTCATCACTTGAGGATTCTTCTTTTTTAGAAATATTGCTCTTATTAATCGGCGTAGATGTTATTTTTGGTTTTGACTCTTCTCTGATCGATACATTTCCTGACTCATCTTTTTTCGTTCTTTTTTTAGAAAGAACTTTTTTTGATAGTGATTGTGTTGGGACCAATTGTTTTACTACTTTTTCATCAGAATCACTACTCGTTTCGTCCGAAGATTCTTGTTTCTTTTTTGGTTGCTGTGCTGACGAAGATTTCAAAGAATTATTAGAACTAGTAGCAAGCTTTACTTTAGATTCTTTTTTGTCATCAAAGTCAGAATCATCAGAATCACTACTGGAAGAAGCTTTTCGAATATTCACTGCTTTAGTAACGTTAGGTACAGCAGATGCTTTCGTTAGTAATTTTGGTTTTGCTTTTTGTTGCTGTTCTTCTTCTTCTGTAGAACTTTCTTCTGAACTATCCTCTTTCTTTGCAGGCATACTCTTAATATTACCTTTATCATTTACCACTTTTTTAGGAACTACCTTAGGTGTTACTGCATTATTCGATGGCATTTTCTGAGCACCTTTAGGCATTGGTTTTTCATCCTCGCTTGAAGATTCTTCTTCTGAAGATGATTCTTTTTTTTGTACTATAGGCGTTTTAGGTGGAACTTTACCATTTACCTGTACTACCTTTTTCGGTGACTCATCTTCACTTTCAGAACTTGAATCAGAGCTATCTTTTGCTTGTGCTTTTATTGTTACTTTTTTCTGTGAATTCTTTTGAAAATATTGAAATACATCCTCTAGAGTAGGTGTTCCTTTTGGTAATGGAGACTAAAACAATTATATATTTTTAGGCAAAAGTTCATTTTTCAACACCATCAAACATTCTAATGGGACATCAACAAAAATTTAAGAGATATAAACATGAAACTACAAAATAATGAATTTCAGAACTAATTGCTACTACAATAATTATTATAGAATATTCGAATTATTTATAAAAGCGGCATAAATGAAATGTACAAAAGTGATTTGTCCCACGTGGTATCGCGGATGGCGGTAATAGTTCCCCGAGTTGTAATTGTTGTGTTAAAACTACGAATGTATAATTTTTACAAAATATAATGATATTTATCTTACCGCATGAGTTTTTTTCTGGAAAACCATCGCCAAAGATGCATCCTTTTTTAGTAAATAATCAAATACAAGAGCAGAAATACCTAAATCGACCGACGCCATGGCTGAAACAAGTTTCACTCTGGGAATGGACTAGGAGAAAGACCTTACAAGAGTGGGTGCCGAAGATTTTATAATCTCGCCTTAAGCTTATGCGTTTATATGAGTTTTCATGAAATGCAAGTAACCTTACGTCCGTCCATTATGAGTTTTCATGAACGGAGAGGAAGAGTTAATTTGACTTTTTTTGTGTAATACAAACTATTGATGCTGAATTAAACAGATTTTAGAATAAAGTAAAAAAATCTCTTTAATGCTGTAAATTTTATTCGTTTTTATGAAAATGAATAAAGAATTAAAGCCACTAGCGCCATCTTCATATAAATCATACTCTATGACACGTGACCTACGTACGCTGTATGTGAAGATAATTTTATTTTTAAACTAAAATTACAAAAGTAAATCTTAGAAAACTGTATTATAAGATAAATAAAAATAGCTCTTGCCAATTATTTATTAATTTTATATTTTTTAATCAGGTAATTTTAATTTATGTCGAACAGTATGTTCTACTCTGTTATTGGTTAAGCTATTTGAACTAAATTTGTTTTCATGGCATCTGATTGATCTATCCGTACGGATAATTTAAACTGATTGGTTAGTTTTAAATGAAAGCCGGCATCGGTTTAACCTACAATAATTTAGATGTATATAATTTAACAGTATCAAGTATAAAGTAGAAGTGAAGGAAAAATGACGGAAACGCAACAAAAAACGAAGTGTATTACATTAAAAGGATCTGCGGAGTTAGTAACACAGTATTTACGTAAGTTAATATCATGATAATTTTAATTATTTTATATTAAAAAGTTCGCTAAATTTGTTTTCATGATATAAAAAAAAACTACTTTTATTTCATGTAGTTTATGGAATCAACAGTATACTTTATCAAAGAGGAATATATCCTCCAGAAACATTTGAGCCAGCGGAACAGTTTGGCTTATTCTTCTTAATGTCAACGGATGAGAAAATTAAGTCATTCTTAGACACCGTATTAGGTCAGATTCAAGAATGGCTAGTTCAGCGAAAAGTTCAGAAAATAACTTTAGTTATAACAAATGTTAATACGAAAGAAGTTTTAGAGAAATGGGATTTTAGAGTCGACTATGAAGGTCAAGTATCAAAAAGTACAAGCAATAATAGTAAGGTAGAATTGCCTGAAGTTGGTACAAAGGATGTGAAAACTATACAGAAAGAGATTCGAGAAGTTATACGTCAAATTACAGGTATTTCCAATTTCTTTTTGTTACAAAACTTATTTATAATTTAATATATTTTATTAATAAATTCTTTGCAAAATTTGCTACAGAACATTTTTATTTATCAATAGAATTACATTCCTCTTTTTTAGGTACTGTAAGTTTCCTACCATTGTTGGATTGCTTATGTTCCTTCGACATACTAACTTATACTGTACCAGACTGTAATATTCCAAAAGAGTGGGACGAAACTCAACCAGTATTCATAGCAAACAGTCAGGAAGTACAATTGAGATCATTTTCAACATCAATCCATAAAATGGATACTATTGTTAGTTATAGAAATGTTTGAATAATTATGATAAACAAATAATTTATAAGTGTACATAGATCTTTTGAAGAACTATATTTTAACTAATTATCTTTCCAATAAAATATACTATTTCTTTTTACAAAATTTTAATAAAGATG
Source organism: Polistes canadensis (assembly GCF_001313835.1). Lineage (NCBI taxonomy): Eukaryota > Metazoa > Arthropoda > Insecta > Hymenoptera > Vespidae > Polistes > Polistes canadensis. Next base: position 1,170,113 of record NW_014569572.1, read on the forward strand.
TAAGTTTTAATAAGAGATATTGAAAGGATATTTTATATACAAAGCAGAAACATTTAAGACTGTTTATCTCACCCTTTGTTTTATAATAATTTATGGTAACAATGAATATGAACATAACTCTTGACCAATTTTGATGAGTAAGGTTTTATTTAGGCAAGAATATCCTTTTAAATTGGTACAGAGAATATTCTTAAGCAAACATACACACCGATACATTATTCCATGATTTTCTCACATATCACTGGAATGTAAAAGCCTAAACTAAAGAGCATGCCTCGGGCACCTCTGACACTTCATTTCAACTGCGTGTCTAACTTATTATGCTTTAGAACTTACGTTCTAAATTTACATGCTAATGGGAGTACATACCAAATGTTGTAATCAACTGTTAATGCTAGTTATTCAGATTAAAAAATATATGGAAAAAGAAAAGCGTGTGGAACCCATACAAGACTGAAGAGAAACTTTTTAAGAGTAAGGTAACTGTATTGAATTATTACATTATTAATTAATTTTGTCTACACATTTACAACGTACTCAAATATATAACTGCAGTTTATGTATACCAAAATGATAGGAATTCTCTCTAAAGACATTTTATTTGTTAATTAATTATTTGATCTAAAATTTAAATATTTCATTTGATTATTTAAAAAGAGTAATGTGTCAGAAGGACAGAAAAAAATGAGTAATAATTAAACGTGTAAATAAATTTATATTGAATTTAGCACAGCCATTCAGAAGGCAGTACTAGCGTTACATAGCTTACAATTAAATTTCGATAGATCAAGACAAATTGTCATTGAAGTTTTCTATTCCGTACAGATAAGCTTTAATTAATTATATTTAAATTATTTAAACAAGATGTAATGTACGTGGAGTATACTTAACTAATGTTTAAACAATAGTACATTTGTTTAATAAATACTCATAAATATAATTTGAACATAAAAAAATTTCGAACTCAAATTAATAACAAAGTTAGAATGTTTAAACAATAAAAAATATTAGTAGACATACTTATATCCTATATATTCTTTAAATTATTATTAATTAATCGAAAGAAATATATGTTTGCGTATATGTTCGGTTCACAGTCCTCCTCGAAAGATTTTACATTTCTTTCATTTTTATGTATTTGTTTAAACTAATGTTGATTTTTTATAACCTTGTTGTACAGTGGTTACTTCGGAGGGGGAAATTTATATCCAAAAGAATATCACATCGAAATTATTTAATATATTCAAAGTAAAAAATATATTCAGCACTGTACGAGAACATTTAAACAAATGTACGTTAGTTTAAACAAATACATAAAAATAAAAAAAATATAAAATCAGAAAGTTATTATCTTAATTTATATTTAATACGATTAATATTCTCGTTACACGCACATGCGCAACTTTTAGAAAGCCATATAAACAACTTTCGATAAAAAAACTTTTTTATGTGACAACGTATCAGTCTAACAGGAGACTTCGAAGAAGAAGGTACATAGATAATAATTTCCGAGCTTTTTAACAATAATAGGCACTTCTATCGATTAATTAACAATTTTTTAAATATTTTAATACATTCTGTTTATATTTCAGATTTTTTAAACATATATGTACTAGTATAAGCATTACATACTTATTAGCATACTTTAAATATTAATTGATTTCGACGTGATATTCTTTTCAATGAAAATTTCCCCCTCCGAAGTCACCACTGCACAGGAACGTTAAAACAAATTTACATTTATTTGAACAACTACATAAAAATAAAAAAAAAAGTAAAATAAGAACGTTATCATCTTAAATTTTGTCGATTAGATGAATTATTCCTTTTTTACACGTGCGCAACGTTCGGAAAGTCTTGTAAACAACTTTCAATAAAAGTAATTTTCTAGAGGACTTTGACTCAGTCTAACGGAAGACTTCGAAGGAGAAGGTACATAGATCATAATTTCGGAGCTTTTTAACAACAATAGACATTTCTATCGATTAATTAACAATTTTTTAAATATTTTAATACATTCTCTTTATATTTCAGATTGTTTTAACACATATGTACTTTTTTAAGCATTACATACTTATTAGCA
>NW_014569573.1:0-31064 GCF_001313835.1 Polistes canadensis
CAACAACAACAACAACAACAACAGCAACAGCAGCAGCAGCAGCAGCAACAACAAAGCATGCATCACCCTCTAGCTGCTCAACAAAGTGCTGCACAACAGCAGCACCATCCTCACCAACAGCCCCAACCACAACAGCAGCAAGCCCAACAGCAGCACCACCAGGCTTCAAATAATAATAATAATACGAATAAGCCTCCAACCGGTGACCGTGTAAAAAGGCCGATGAATGCATTTATGGTCTGGTCCCGTGGCCAACGACGCAAGATGGCCCAAGAAAATCCAAAAATGCATAATTCCGAGATTTCCAAACGTTTAGGCGCCGAATGGAAATTACTTAGCGAAAGCGAAAAGCGCCCATTTATTGATGAAGCTAAACGATTGCGCGCGGTGCACATGAAAGAGCACCCAGATTACAAGTATCGTCCAAGAAGAAAGACGAAGACTTTAATGAAGAAAGATAAGTATCCGATCAGTGGCTCCGTCGGTGCAGTCGGAGTCAATGTTAATAGCATCCTCGGCGTTGATCAACGACAAGTTGGCAGTGCCGGTGGACCCCAACAAGGGCAAATATCTCGCGACGTTTATCAAATGGCGAACGGATATATGCCAAATGGTTATATGATGCACGATCCGGCGGCTTCGTATCAACAACACGTTGTATACGGAAATCCAATGAGCGGAGCGGCGGCTGCTGGATATCCCAGATACGATATGGGACATCACATGGGTAATGGTAGTCCACCCATGAACCCAAATTACATTAATGGATATGGTGGTTATCCTGGAAGTACGGTGCCCGGCGGCTCACCTTCACCGTACCATCAACCCCAATCAGGATCTCAAATGTCGAGCCATAGTCCCAGTGGCAGCAGTATAAAATCTGAGCCGACGAGTCCTGCAAGTGCGGGAATACACACTCCCACGCCAACAAACGGGCCAATTCCCGCTAATGCAACGGCTGCTCCACAACAACAGCAGCAAGCGCAAGCTGCCGCCGCAGTTAAACGCGAATATATGGCTCAACAAAGCCACCAGACTCATCAATCTCCAGGAGATCTTAGGCAGATGATATCCATGTATCTGCCCCAAGGAGTCGACCAGGGTGTTGGTGGTCAACATGGTGCTGGAGTCTACCCGTCTGGACCATCACCAGATTCTTTGGCGCAACATCATTCAATACCGCCAATCAATCATATGTAAGTATTTATGATCATATTTATATGCATACGTATAATTTTATCCTTCTCTTGTTAATCTTCTATTTTTCGTCCTGAAAATCCTTCGAATGATCGTTCTAAGACAAAAAATATATTTAATTACTTATAAACGTATGGTGTAAATGTGTTTTATCGAATCATGTTTCAATGTCTCTCTGTAATTCTTATTCGTGAACGATCATTCGATAGATCGCTTCGATAGAAGTTCCTCAAAGTCTTCTATCAGCTTTTTCCTTAATTATTTCTCTGTCGCTTGTTTTTAATCTTAATAATGCCACCACTTCTATTGCAACCACACCTCCACTTCTGGACCTTACGATCGATCCTACGCACTACTAATCGTTAAATTATTTTATTTATTTGCCTCGCTATATTATATTATTATCTTCTTTAATTATTATATATCCATTAAATTTATTGCTACGCAGCTTTGGTTTATTATAAAGTTAACTGGAAAAAAAAAGCAAATTATTATAATAAGTTTTGATTATGTAAATATTTTATATTCTTTCTCTTTCTCTCTCTCTCTGTTACTCTCTCTCTCTCCTCCTTTTTATTACAATTTTGTATTTTATAATTTGAATTTTTCATCATTCATATTTCTAACGTGCTCGATAAAACGCGTGTGAAATTAAAACTCGGTTTACGTGTTGATTATTCTCATTTAGATTGTTGTAAAGATTAAAATATAAATTTTTTTTAAAATAAAAACGATATCGGTGAGAAGGATTATTCCAACTGCTTGAAAAAGAACAAAAATATATAATCGATAATATATAATATACGTGATAGTGATTCGATTCGTTGTTGAAAAGGTCCAGAACGTGATCATTCCTTTCCTTATCTAATCATTTTTCAAAAATCTCTTTGTATACGTTATGTAGAATTATCGCACTCTAGCATGATGTGTGTGTATAATCATAGGTTGAGTCAAGGAACACGATACATTGGCCTTTCGTTTTTTTTTCTTTATGATTTTATTCGTACTTTTTTTCCCCCATTTTTTGTTATTTTGACCCTTGATTATCGTTCATACGTTCATTTCATTTACAATTTCATTTAGTTTCACGTTTCCCAAAGAAAAATTGTGCCTCGACAATTTTCCTTCTTCGTTTTCTTCTACTTCTACTTCTACTTCTTCTTCTTCTTCTAATCGCGGAATCGCACGAAAGAGTTCACAACATTTATTTATGCACGAAAACCTGCTTTCTTATCATCTATGTTTTTGAACGAACTGAAAAACGTTTTATCGTTCTAACTATAGAAAAAGCCGTTTTCGTAAACAACGAACATTTCGAACGATAGAAAGCAAATACTCGAGCAGTTTTATTATTTTTTTTAATTTTTTTTTTAGTTCTTTCTCCCTCCCCCTCCCCTAAATAAACGATAAACAATATGATATAAGACAACGGTCGAGAAGAAGTGAGATAATAAAATAAAAATTTATAAATGATCTCTCTCGCGGCGCGCGTAAAAAATAAAAAAAAGTAAAAAGTAATAAAAATCACACGGCCATCGCGACAATTTCTTCTGACTCATCCTACAAAATTTTTCTTCAAATATATATATATATAAATATATTAAAAAAAGGAAAAAGAATAAATGAAAAAGAGGTTGTTACATAAGAATATAAAGTCTCTTTTTTTTAATTATATTTTTTTTTTCGTTAAAATCTTTAGAGTAGGTATAATAAATATATAAAAAAAAAAAAAAGATAAAAAAATATATGATCTCTCTTAGGAAAGAAAGAGAAAGAGATATTAAGATGCATCGTTGCAGTATAAGGAATTCTTCTTTGAACGATACTAACGCCACGCGATATCGAAAGAAAAATAAATAAATAAAAAGAAAGAAAAAAGAAAAGACAAAAACAATAATCGTGTGATACAAGCACAATTCGAGAACCGACGGGTGCACGATCCGTATGCGTTAAATATATACTATTTTATTGGTAGTACATATTTGTATATACGTAAATACACGTAATCATTAATACACTATTCACCATACACGAAACCCTAACGCGCCACCACTTTGATGCTATTAGAAAATATATAGAAGAGAAAAAAAAAATCTTTGAATGTGGTTCTATAGAGGTTGGGAAAAAGGTATGGGGTAAAGGGTAAGAAAAAGAACTTGTTCTTCTTCACCGTCGATCCCCAAACACAGCATCGTCAACTTTACAGGAATGGGAAAGTGTGAATTTTGCATTTACGGCCCGTTGATCTTTTGTTTTCTCTTCTTTTTGTTTCTTTTTCCAACGAGAGAATGGGGTTGTTGGTCGCACGTTTCTCGGTTTTTTTTGTTTTTGTTTTCTTCGATATCGCTCTCGAAAGTGAAAAAAAGAAAGAAAAACTGTGATTAAGTGGGACTGTTTAATTAAAGGAAGAGAAGACAGAGGAAGAAGGAGGTGGATGCTACCGTGTTATATATGAAAAGTGAAGAAAACGGTGTTTAAAGGATTTGCAGTTAACGGAAGAAGGAAGGCATCGATTTTTGTTAAAATATTTCGAATCAAAGTATCGATCACCCTTGCTTGCACATGCATCTCTATAGTTCTCTTTCTTATATATATAATATTATATAAAAATATTATATATTTATATTTAAATATATATATATATATCCTAATCGGGATTCTATAATTTTTATATTTTCATTTAATTACACAGAGATTACATATTGTCTCTTTTTCATTGATTCTTTTTTCATTATTATCTCTCATTATAATTGGCATAATTGAAAATGTAATATTTATTCGTGACTTCGTATACTTCCATAGGACTTATCGAGCGAGCATTGCTCCGTATCATTATGATCGACGGGAACATTTACAACAACGTGGAATTCTTCCTACGCTAGAAATTTAAGTTTTAATTTCTACCACACACATACCTACACACATCACCATCTCACCACTACCACGTTTGAAACACATAAGAAGAAGTACTACTAGCCCATCCGAAGCCATTAATTAGCAGATAATTCAATTATTCAGAAAAATAGGTAAATCGACATATACTAATACATTTTCATATCCATCTGGTTGTTATTCAATAATTCATACGATTATTTTCTTATTTTATAAGATTAAGATAATTATAATAGCAATTTTGAAATTAGGTTTAAAATTGAAAAATTTAATTGACCATGAAAATTTTTTCTAATATCAATTCTTTTAAATATCTATAATAAATAAGCGAAAGAAAGAAAGAAGAGAAAATACACGTGCAAGTAAACAATATAAATAATTAATTAACGAATAAAAAACTAAAGAATGTGTGATAGATATACATATACATATATATATATACATACATACATACATACACACATACATTCAAACAAATACATCTTTATGTAATATATATGTATATATATGTTATATATTATATTATATATAATTATATATAGTATTTTTAGATCATACTTCTTGCATAACATAGATTTACGTGGTACACAACTCGATGCTGCAGCTGCCGGCTGTTTACTGTAATTATTATTCAGTTTGTGATAATAGCTCGAAATAAGTGTATCACGATAGTTCCTTATATACTTGTGTACATACATATATATATATACATATATATATATATATATGTATATATATATATGTATGTACACAAGTATATAAGGAACTATCGTGATACACTTATTTCGAGCTATTATCACAAACTGAATAATAATTACAGTAAACAGCCGGCAGCTGCAGCATCGAGTTGTGTACCACGTAAATCTATGTTATGCAAGAAGTATGATCTAAAAATACTATATATAATTATATATAATATAATATATAACATATATATACATATATATTACATAAAGATGTATTTGTTTGAATGTATGTGTGTATGTATGTATGTATGTATATATATATATGTATATGTATATCTATCACACATTCTTTAGTTTTTTATTCGTTAATTAATTATTTATATTGTTTACTTGCACGTGTATTTTCTCTTCTTTCTTTCTTTCGCTTATTTATTATAGATATTTAAAAGAATTGATATTAGAAAAAATTTTCATGGTCAATTAAATTTTTCAATTTTAAACCTAATTTCAAAATTGCTATTATAATTATCTTAATCTTATAAAATAAGAAAATAATCGTATGAATTATTGAATAACAACCAGATGGATATGAAAATGTATTAGTATATGTCGATTTACCTATTTTTCTGAATAATTGAATTATCTGCTAATTAATGGCTTCGGATGGGCTAGTAGTACTTCTTCTTATGTGTTTCAAACGTGGTAGTGGTGAGATGGTGATGTGTGTAGGTATGTGTGTGGTAGAAATTAAAACTTAAATTTCTAGCGTAGGAAGAATTCCACGTTGTTGTAAATGTTCCCGTCGATCATAATGATACGGAGCAATGCTCGCTCGATAAGTCCTATGGAAGTATACGAAGTCACGAATAAATATTACATTTTCAATTATGCCAATTATAATGAGAGATAATAATGAAAAAAGAATCAATGAAAAAGAGACAATATGTAATCTCTGTGTAATTAAATGAAAATATAAAAATTATAGAATCCCGATTAGGATATATATATATATATTTAAATATAAATATATAATATTTTTATATAATATTATATATATAAGAAAGAGAACTATAGAGATGCATGTGCAAGCAAGGGTGATCGATACTTTGATTCGAAATATTTTAACAAAAATCGATGCCTTCCTTCTTCCGTTAACTGCAAATCCTTTAAACACCGTTTTCTTCACTTTTCATATATAACACGGTAGCATCCACCTCCTTCTTCCTCTGTCTTCTCTTCCTTTAATTAAACAGTCCCACTTAATCACAGTTTTTCTTTCTTTTTTTCACTTTCGAGAGCGATATCGAAGAAAACAAAAACAAAAAAAACCGAGAAACGTGCGACCAACAACCCCATTCTCTCGTTGGAAAAAGAAACAAAAAGAAGAGAAAACAAAAGATCAACGGGCCGTAAATGCAAAATTCACACTTTCCCATTCCTGTAAAGTTGACGATGCTGTGTTTGGGGATCGACGGTGAAGAAGAACAAGTTCTTTTTCTTACCCTTTACCCCATACCTTTTTCCCAACCTCTATAGAACCACATTCAAAGATTTTTTTTTTCTCTTCTATATATTTTCTAATAGCATCAAAGTGGTGGCGCGTTAGGGTTTCGTGTATGGTGAATAGTGTATTAATGATTACGTGTATTTACGTATATACAAATATGTACTACCAATAAAATAGTATATATTTAACGCATACGGATCGTGCACCCGTCGGTTCTCGAATTGTGCTTGTATCACACGATTATTGTTTTTGTCTTTTCTTTTTTCTTTCTTTTTATTTATTTATTTTTCTTTCGATATCGCGTGGCGTTAGTATCGTTCAAAGAAGAATTCCTTATACTGCAACGATGCATCTTAATATCTCTTTCTCTTTCTTTCCTAAGAGAGATCATATATTTTTTTATCTTTTTTTTTTTTTTATATATTTATTATACCTACTCTAAAGATTTTAACGAAAAAAAAAATATAATTAAAAAAAAGAGACTTTATATTCTTATGTAACAACCTCTTTTTCATTTATTCTTTTTCCTTTTTTTAATATATTTATATATATATATATTTGAAGAAAAATTTTGTAGGATGAGTCAGAAGAAATTGTCGCGATGGCCGTGTGATTTTTATTACTTTTTACTTTTTTTTATTTTTTACGCGCGCCGCGAGAGAGATCATTTATAAATTTTTATTTTATTATCTCACTTCTTCTCGACCGTTGTCTTATATCATATTGTTTATCGTTTATTTAGGGGAGGGGGAGGGAGAAAGAACTAAAAAAAAAATTAAAAAAAATAATAAAACTGCTCGAGTATTTGCTTTCTATCGTTCGAAATGTTCGTTGTTTACGAAAACGGCTTTTTCTATAGTTAGAACGATAAAACGTTTTTCAGTTCGTTCAAAAACATAGATGATAAGAAAGCAGGTTTTCGTGCATAAATAAATGTTGTGAACTCTTTCGTGCGATTCCGCGATTAGAAGAAGAAGAAGAAGTAGAAGTAGAAGTAGAAGAAAACGAAGAAGGAAAATTGTCGAGGCACAATTTTTCTTTGGGAAACGTGAAACTAAATGAAATTGTAAATGAAATGAACGTATGAACGATAATCAAGGGTCAAAATAACAAAAAATGGGGGAAAAAAAGTACGAATAAAATCATAAAGAAAAAAAAACGAAAGGCCAATGTATCGTGTTCCTTGACTCAACCTATGATTATACACACACATCATGCTAGAGTGCGATAATTCTACATAACGTATACAAAGAGATTTTTGAAAAATGATTAGATAAGGAAAGGAATGATCACGTTCTGGACCTTTTCAACAACGAATCGAATCACTATCACGTATATTATATATTATCGATTATATATTTTTGTTCTTTTTCAAGCAGTTGGAATAATCCTTCTCACCGATATCGTTTTTATTTTAAAAAAAATTTATATTTTAATCTTTACAACAATCTAAATGAGAATAATCAACACGTAAACCGAGTTTTAATTTCACACGCGTTTTATCGAGCACGTTAGAAATATGAATGATGAAAAATTCAAATTATAAAATACAAAATTGTAATAAAAAGGAGGAGAGAGAGAGAGTAACAGAGAGAGAGAGAAAGAGAAAGAATATAAAATATTTACATAATCAAAACTTATTATAATAATTTGCTTTTTTTTTCCAGTTAACTTTATAATAAACCAAAGCTGCGTAGCAATAAATTTAATGGATATATAATAATTAAAGAAGATAATAATATAATATAGCGAGGCAAATAAATAAAATAATTTAACGATTAGTAGTGCGTAGGATCGATCGTAAGGTCCAGAAGTGGAGGTGTGGTTGCAATAGAAGTGGTGGCATTATTAAGATTAAAAACAAGCGACAGAGAAATAATTAAGGAAAAAGCTGATAGAAGACTTTGAGGAACTTCTATCGAAGCGATCTATCGAATGATCGTTCACGAATAAGAATTACAGAGAGACATTGAAACATGATTCGATAAAACACATTTACACCATACGTTTATAAGTAATTAAATATATTTTTTGTCTTAGAACGATCATTCGAAGGATTTTCAGGACGAAAAATAGAAGATTAACAAGAGAAGGATAAAATTATACGTATGCATATAAATATGATCATAAATACTTACATATGATTGATTGGCGGTATTGAATGATGTTGCGCCAAAGAATCTGGTGATGGTCCAGACGGGTAGACTCCAGCACCATGTTGACCACCAACACCCTGGTCGACTCCTTGGGGCAGATACATGGATATCATCTGCCTAAGATCTCCTGGAGATTGATGAGTCTGGTGGCTTTGTTGAGCCATATATTCGCGTTTAACTGCGGCGGCAGCTTGCGCTTGCTGCTGTTGTTGTGGAGCAGCCGTTGCATTAGCGGGAATTGGCCCGTTTGTTGGCGTGGGAGTGTGTATTCCCGCACTTGCAGGACTCGTCGGCTCAGATTTTATACTGCTGCCACTGGGACTATGGCTCGACATTTGAGATCCTGATTGGGGTTGATGGTACGGTGAAGGTGAGCCGCCGGGCACCGTACTTCCAGGATAACCACCATATCCATTAATGTAATTTGGGTTCATGGGTGGACTACCATTACCCATGTGATGTCCCATATCGTATCTGGGATATCCAGCAGCCGCCGCTCCGCTCATTGGATTTCCGTATACAACGTGTTGTTGATACGAAGCCGCCGGATCGTGCATCATATAACCATTTGGCATATATCCGTTCGCCATTTGATAAACGTCGCGAGATATTTGCCCTTGTTGGGGTCCACCGGCACTGCCAACTTGTCGTTGATCAACGCCGAGGATGCTATTAACATTGACTCCGACTGCACCGACGGAGCCACTGATCGGATACTTATCTTTCTTCATTAAAGTCTTCGTCTTTCTTCTTGGACGATACTTGTAATCTGGGTGCTCTTTCATGTGCACCGCGCGCAATCGTTTAGCTTCATCAATAAATGGGCGCTTTTCGCTTTCGCTAAGTAATTTCCATTCGGCGCCTAAACGTTTGGAAATCTCGGAATTATGCATTTTTGGATTTTCTTGGGCCATCTTGCGTCGTTGGCCACGGGACCAGACCATAAATGCATTCATCGGCCTTTTTACACGGTCACCGGTTGGAGGCTTATTCGTATTATTATTATTATTTGAAGCCTGGTGGTGCTGCTGTTGGGCTTGCTGCTGTTGTGGTTGGGGCTGTTGGTGAGGATGGTGCTGCTGTTGTGCAGCACTTTGTTGAGCAGCTAGAGGGTGATGCATGCTTTGTTGTTGCTGCTGCTGCTGCTGCTGTTGCTGTTGTTGTTGTTGTTGTTGTTGTTGCTGTTGATGCTGTTGTTGCTGTTGCACTGCAGCTTGCATCGAAGCATGGTAATGTTGATGTTGCAAACTTAATCCTAAGTTGCTGCTGCTCGGTGGGCTTCCAGATAAAGCTGGACTATGCACTATGGAACTAAGAGTTCCGTAAGGTGAAACACCGGTATGATGGCCCATCGGTGATACACCTTGATGCGGATGTGGTGGCATTTGACCATGCAGGCTACCGCCCTTCAGGTCCGACTCCATCGTTAGCATGTCGTCCTCCCTGTGGCCGTACAGTTTGTCGCCGTTTTCTTAAACCGTATTACGTCAAAGAATGCCTCGACGAGACACTTTACCGATCAGATCTTAGAAGCGCGGTTTCGTTCACTACCCTTCTTCTTCTTCTTTTTCTTCTTCTCTTTGAAATCGAATCTCACTAAGAGTCTATGTTCTTTTAATAACGATAATCAAACACATGAATAGTATATATATGATTCAGTATAAGAAGTTTGCATTCGATAAAATCACAAATACTCACAAAATATAATAATGCACACTATTAATACGGATAAACGCGCGCGCGAAAAAATCACGTTCGTGCGATAAACTTGTTTTCTAATAATAATAATAATCTTCCATAAAGTTTTATTATATCACTCGCTAGCGTTCTCGTATTTAATAAGAAATCTAATGTCACTAATATTTATAACACCAAAATGAAACAACACGTTGAATTTATTAATTGTACTCACGACACGAGAACGATCCGTTGTTGTTGACACCTCGATACCGAATGATTCTACTACTGTTAACAGTCTAGAATGATCACCAATCTGAGAGACAAATAGAGACTACTTCTTCTTTCCCCTCCACTTTTGTCCTCCTACACCTCCTCCCTCTACTTTCTTATGCGTATTACTAATCCGTATATCCGTTTACGATACGTATAGGAAATGCGCGTGAATGGATGCAGGCACACGTATTTTCTTCGGTAACTCTAACACGTCCTAAGGTACACAAGTTAAGAAGAGATTGACCACCGTTCTCTTCGAAAGGACAGAACCATCTGAGCATTCGAAGTTTCGCCTTGGGCTCTAACACTCGGGGCTCACTTCCTGCCAAGGCGGCTGCTACTTCCACCACTACTCGGTTTTCTCCCCCTACCCTTAGGCAGAACGGTTTGGCAGCTTGGGCCCCACCGTGCGGTTCTCTCCCACCAGTACGCGAGGATATCCCCACTCCTGCAGGATCGACGCGACCATAGCCGAAGGAGCGAGTCTACCGACGGCTATCGATTGGCACGCTCGCCTGCCATCATTCCACTCGACCAATCGGCTCCTATATCTCCGTTCTAGTGGGCGGGTTCATACCGACCTCCCTAGCGACCTCTACGGAGCAAGCTGAACCTTCCCTCTTATGCTACCCCCACCTCTTATTCACAACCTTATTCACTCTCTCTCTCTCCCTCTCTCTCTCACTCACTCATCGTCATATGAACTTCCCCTATCTTCTTCTTGCCACTGTGCGCGCCACGAGATCGGCTACCCGTCGGTCTTGCTTCGTTTTCTTCTCTCTTTCTTTTTTCTTATTTTATAATACTTTTTATTTTTATATTTATTTTTATTTTTATTTTTATTTTTATTCTTCATCTTCTTCTTCTTCTTCTTCGATGAGGACGGCGAAAACGGCGACGCTGACGACGAAGACGACCTCGTATGCGTGGGCACGATTTAATACCTTTATTGATATCGTGTGATCATTGGTTAAGTGCTTTACCACCCTCAATTATGACTCCGAATTAATTATATTTCTTAAATAATATATTTTGTTTATTTTGTGTGTGATTTGTATACTTTAGTTCCTTTGTTTCTAATCGATCCGTTAACTTTATGAAGAAAAATTTGGAAATGTTCAAAAGATATTTAATATTCAATTTTACAAAGTGTGTTATTGTAGAGATGTAACAGTTCGAATGAAAACACTGACCTATACGTGAACCGAAGAAGAAAAATATTACACGTAAAAAAATTTATATTATTGTTTATAGCAGAATAAATTTGTTTCTATAAAAAAATTTTATAAACAATTGTTTCGAAGTATTATTGTAATAAAGTCGTGTTATTACTATAAAGAACACGCAGACGGATTTTATGATTCGTATCATTGGATTACCTTATCTGAAATAACGACGAGATACCGATCTGAATTTTTTTCATTAACAACGAACGAAAGAATTATATTAAATTGCACGTAATTTCGAATTATAATCGATATTAATAACGAACCTGTGTGTAGAATTAAGAATAAAAAAGAAAAAAAAAAAGAAAAGTAGAGGTGTGTAAAATTTATAAACGAGCATTAAGAAAAGTAAAATTATATTTCTTTCTTTAATATATATATATATATATATATATATATATATATTTGATAACATAAATTAATTTGGTAATAGAAAATGTTTAAACGCGTGAGTTGTGCGCGTTAATCGAAATTGTGTGCTTGAAAGGAAAAAAAAAGGATAACAATAGAAGAGCGTATTGTCAATGTACTCGAATAACATATTTAAATCGTTTGTTCTATAATTCATCTTCTTATTCTTTATTCCCTTACTCTTTCAAGAAAATTGAAAGAAGCTTCGATCGACTATGCGACAGAGTTTTAAGCGAGTTCCTGCGCGTAGGACCTGTTGCCGCCGCGAGAAGAGTGAACGAAAGAGAAAAATACAAAGAGAGAGAGAGAGAGAGAGAGAGAGAGAGAGAAAGAAAAAGAGAGAACGAGTTACAAATAATAAAGACACTTTAAAGAAAAATAATCCTGTAATGTATATATATATATAGATATAACAGTTAAATACAAATCCGAATCTATGACAAACCTTAATTTATAAACAAAATATCGATAAATAATCATTTTTTAAGATCTCCAAGAGACTTACTCATTGTTTTTCTTATTAATTCATCGTCTATCGGGTTTTTCACGTGTATTTTATATTCGATTAATATTATTGATTAACATGCGAAAAATGGCATCGAACGATAAGTCAAACGACAACGTTAATCTCATTTTTAATTTTTTTTTTTAATTGTATGTCTGATACAAGACTCATCGTTGATTTCTCGATACGATAGCCGGTTTTCTTCTGCGATATGTCGCATCGCAGATTTCGATTAATCTTCAAACGAATTCCAATACTTTTATTTAAATCGTTTAAACCATAATATTATCCATCAAATTATCTTTAAATCGAATTCGAACGAAATTCTTTCCTCCTCCCCTCAAAAAAAAGAAAGAAAGAAAGAAAAAAGAAACATTCTACCTTGTTCAATCGACAAATTATTTTCTATAATAATAATTTAAACAAAAATGAATAAATAATAGTTTATCAATCAATATCGTTTTGATTCGACAATCAAATAGAATTACAAACATTTTTGCATATTCATAATCAACGATTTATTATCTCAATACTCTATCATCCTAACTAATAAGATACAATATACTTAAAAGAAAAATTGATGTATAAAAACACATATACATACATACACACACACACACGAGGGGTTGGGGTAGGTATATCATTGACGATTCTTTCAGCGAATTATTATTTGGATTTGACTGCGACACACGATGCGGTGACATTAAGTCGAAATGCCACAAGTGGCACATAAACCGTGCGGAATAAGTGGATTGATAGGTCGTTACTGTTGAAAAAAGATAGAGCGGATTGAGAGGTGGAGAGTAGGAATAACGGAGAAAAAGAAAAAGAGAGAGAGAGAGAGAGAGAGAGGTCATACAGATAGAGAAGAAAGGAAAAGAGTGAAAGAGAGCACAAGAGAGAAAGAAAGAAAGAAAGAAAGAGAGAGAGAGAGAGAGAGAAATTGTACAATAAGTCGGGGTCCGACAATGGAAATACCGCGGGCGGTCTTTGTGATTCAAATCAATGTTTGTGATACTCGATGGCGCACTGCTCTTGTACAAGGCGAACGTATATACAGGAGAGTTAGCAAGTTCGCGCGCGCGTGCACCTATCTATATATATATATATGTATATATATATCACACATTCTGTATTTCTATCCTACTTGCGTTCACGTATTACGCCTATCTCCATCTCGAAGTACGATATACAGAATGTGTACACGTACACACTAGGTATATATATATACTTATGTATAGTTTGTATCGAACGTGTGTGAGCGACACGAGAAAGCTCATTGTGTCCTACTATAAAACGCACTCGAAAACCAGAATCGTAAACGATACGATCGATCTCCTTCCATGCATGCAAACACACAACCGTTTCGTTCGTTCGTTCGTTTGCGAGAGAACCGTTCGTTCTCATTCCCGCTTATACCGGAAACGGACTCGACAATTTTCTTCGATATTTAGATATATATGTATACGTATGTATGTATGTATTTGATAAGTGATTAATTTGATCGATCGATGATTACGCGATCAAGTTAGTAAGTATACTATATATATATATATTATATATGTTTATCAATTTAAATTCGTTCTTTGTCGAAGATTTGATTAGCTAGAAAATACAATCATTCTTCTTATGCGTAAAATTACACACTTATATACATATACATAAACACAGTCTACGTATAAAAGAAAGAAGAGATTTTTAAAAGCGAAACGAGAATCGAGTAAGACAAAGTGACGTAATAATATAATGACACAAACACCTTGCTATTGTTAAATCCCATTATTGCCGACCCATTAACCGCGTTTTCGTCGTAACAGTCAACCTTCCCCCTTTTTCCTCTTATTCCATCGTGTCTGTCCATCCATCCATCCATCCATCCACCCACCTACCTATCCGTCCATTCGTTTATTCGTTCGGTGGTCGAACTTGGAAGTTTAAAGAAAAAAGAAAAGAAGAAGTAAAAAGAAAGAAAGAAAGAAAGAAAGAGAGGGAGGAAGGAAGGGAGCAAGGGGGGAAAAAGAAAAAAAGAAAAAGAGAGAGAAAGAAAGAAAGAAAGAAAAGGGATAGAAGAGTCGGTCGAAAGGGAAAACAACGAGCGCGGAAGAATTCGCGGGCGTGCAATTGCCAACAGGTGATACCATTGGGGCCTCCTCTTAGAGCTCGAATAATGAGAGAAAGGGAGATTGTGTACGGGCAAGAGAAATGAGTGAGTGAAAGTAAGAGAGAGAGAGAGAGAGAGAGAGAGGAGAAATGGGGTAGAAATCAGGAGAGAGGAGGGTAAGTGTAGGGGGATCCGAAGGGAGGAGGAGGAGGAGGAAGAGGAGGTTGGTGGTACTGGTGGTGGTGGTGGTGGTGGTGGTGCCGGAAGGGTGGCCAACAAAGACTTTATCGTTTGGAGGACCGATTACAAAGCTCGATTGTTACCATTCTTCAGGATCCAAATAATCTCGCTCGTCCGACCACGGGCGAGCAGCTACGATAGAAGTTTCTACTCATCGGGTTCGCGCACAGACCACCATCACCGAAAGACTCGTTTCCTGTCTACCTTTTTCTTTTTCTTTTTTTTTTCTTTTCCGTTTTTTCGTTTTTTTCGTTTTTTCGTTTTTTTTTTGTTTACTTTTCCTTCTTCTTTTCCTTCTTTTTCTTCTACCTCCATTTCTTCTTCCTCTCTAGGTTTTTTTTATATTTTTATATTTTTATTTTTATTTACTCTTTTTTTTTTTTTTTTTTTTTATTATTTTATTTCCTTCCTCCCACATTTCTTTCCCTGATTTTTGTGCGTGTGTGTTTTTTTTTCTTCTTCTTCTTCGTTTACTATCCTCTTTTTTTCTTCTTCCTATTTTCGTTCTTTGAAAAATCGCCACTCGATCGTACCTGCGTTGCCAGCCACGTGAACGCGTACCATGGGCTGAAACATTTTATACCTACCGTTTTTTTTTCTTTTTCTTTTTATTCTTTTTTTTTTTTTCTTTTTTCGTCACCGGGGAAAAACTTCTTTTGCTACGACGACGATTTTACGAATGCGTTTAAGGAAATTCATTTAGATTTTACACAGGATTAATGATTTATAAATATTTAGATCTTAAAGGAATAGATAATTGATATATAATGATGTGTTAATAGAAGCTGCATTATTGAAAGCTGCTTTTTGAATTATTCTTTTCTTTTTTTCTTTTTTTCTAAAAAGCTGCTGAAACCACTGCTATAGACATGAAATCTTTTTCACAGAGTATTGAATTATCACAAAAGAGTTTTTTTAAGGGAGTTATACCTGGCAATGAATAAACACGTTTTCGATCCATTATTGCATTAACAATAGTTACAATTCAAATTGCTATCGATTACGATTAAGGTTATTCTCATCTGAAGAATTAAATGCTACCAAATCACAATACCGGTTATTGAAAACTATGTGCCTTTCTTATATGGCAAAAAATACTTGTTATGTTTTGTCAGATTGTGGTACGTTTTATTCAATTGAACAGTAAAAAGCGACCCGACACCAGCCCCTCCAGTTCATTCAAAGTCGCGTGCCTTACAGAAGTCAATCTATTGACAGATTGATTCCCTTTTATTTCATTTATTTTTAATACAATTTACATTTCGTATTACGTTACGATATATATATATATATATATATTTTCACATTATACTCAAATTTTTACAGTTCACGTATATATTTGCGTTCTCACAATTACCGCCAAAACACGTGTTACTTATATCCAAAAAAAAAAACCAAAAAAAAAAGGAAGAAGTATTAAAAATTATTTAACGAAAAATTATCTTTTACGAAATATTTTATATATATAAAAAAAAAAAAAAGTACAAGGTTAAAGAAATCGAATATTTGTAAAAACACATCTGTTCGTTGAAGCCAAGAGATAGAACGTTTTAATAAGAAACATTATTTCTAGCAGAGTAAGTTTTCATTCAAAGAGAAAGTTTTTAGTAACCTTCGGAAAACCTATTATAAATGTTAGAATATTCTTCAATTCCCAGCAGGATTGAATTCCCTTTAGGTTTTCTCTAGTCTGACTAATGAGGGAAAAACTGTTCGTCTTTTCTGAAGAATTTTCGGTATTTTGTGAAAGCGTATATAATACGATAGAATAATTCTTAGTCACGTACAAGAATTGTATTTATTTATATTTTTCTTTTCTCTTCTTTCTCTTCTTCCTCTTCTTCTTCTTCTTCTTTTTTATTGTATAAGAAAAAGAAAGATTAATTTAAATGTTGGTTCGTACGGGAAGTTAAAGATTCTCACGCATGAAAATCATCATCGTCGTCGTCGTCGTCGTTCGGATCGAGTTCTCTCTTGCAGATCGGAACTCTCGCGGGAGTGCAGCACGCGGCTTGTGCCGTCAAGCACAGGTGTACAAATATAAATTGTACGGAGCCGGTACGGTGGTAATCAGATTGCACCGCGGACAGAACCGACTCGTTGCCTTCGTCTCTTATGGCTGCATCATTCTCCCTGATTGCTAAACGATGCGCGCGCGCGACCGCGCGCGTTACACGCATGCACGCACGCACGCACGCATGCACGAGTATGCGAATATGTGCGCAAGCACGACGCATCTATGAATATATATGTACAAGTAGTAAATACATACAAATGTATACGTAGTACGTACGTGCGTGCATGGATGGATGGATGGATGGATGGATGCATGGATGGATGCATGCATGCATGCATGCACGCATGCACCTTTCGCGATTATATGCATCCGCGCAAATCAGAATCTCATTGCGCTGTCATCGACCAACGGTTACCCATCGTTTTGTACGCGCCTCCGTTTTGACGGCATAATCTCTCTTTCTCTCTTGTATTACTTTTTAAAAGAGAATTTCAGAGGTGAAACGGTAACGCGACTCTCTTTCATCAATTTATTGTTGTTAACCCATGAACAACCTTTTTTTTCTATTTTTTTTTCTTTCTTACCTTTCCTCAGTATATTTTTCCTTTTTTAAAAATGTTTATTATTTTAAAGGAAAATTTTTATATTTGTATAGTATATATTTTTAATGGATTTTTATTTTTTTATTTTTTTTTATTTGAAGAAGAAGAATATGTATTTTTTTTTTTAGTTTTCCTTTTTTCCCCTTTTCCCGTTTTTACTACGAACGGAGAATTTTTGTATTTACTTTTCAAACTATTCCGAGAAAGAAGATTTTCCCAATTGAAAATATTTTCGTCGGACGTGACTTTTCCAAGTTATGCTGAGTTAGAATAATCGTTTAATCTATGTCTACCTTTAGGATTGTATACTTTAATCTTGTAATGCGTAGACAAGGAAAATGATTTTGTTTTTTTGGGGATTATAGTGACGAAATGCTTAAATGCTTAGTCATAAGATCAACATTGTTAACTTAAATTTATGCAAATATTTCTATCAAGGATTTCTACGGTTACAATGATTTTTTTAGGTAATCTTTAAAAATTTTGTAGAATATTTTAATATATTGCTAATGGATGACGAATGGTTTCGTTTAAAAAGCCAATTATTTTCAATAGATATTCACATATATATTTTTTTTTTTCTATGAACATAAAACTGGTTAATTTAAACGTAACATCGTCTACAAATATCACTTCATTAATATACTAGAAACTAGATATATCATGTTTTTTTTTCTTTAAAATATAAGATCAATAAAAAAAAACGATACGTCAGGTGTAATTATTTAATTAATCAAATTTATCGAGACGTCGTATAGTATAAGAGTAAATATATATATCAAATCCACGCATGTGGGAAATAACTTTCGCACGAAAAGAAGAAGAAGAAGAAGGAAAAAAAGAAAAAAAGAAAGGAGAGAAAGAGAGAAACTATCTCTCGTGTAAAACGTTCCCACGTTTTCTCGATAGGTGTATATGATGGAAAAGAGAACCACTGGTAAGAGGTCAGGGCCCGTTTTTCGCATCGAAACCCCCCTCCCTGTCTCTCTCTCTCTCATTCTTTGAGTTACGTAGGTCCCCGGGTATTTCTGCTCCACATATGAACATACATAGATGTGCAGTTAGAGTTGTAGACGACAACGAAGAAGAAGAAGAAGAAGAAGCACAAGAAGAAGTAGAGAAAGATGAAGAGAAGTAGAAGAAGAAGAAGAAGAAGGAGGAGGAGGAAGAAGAAGGGAAATATGGTCGAGGAGGGTTTTTGCAACGTGGAGAAATAACGAAAGAGGTGAAGAGGTGAAGAGGGTGGTCGGGGAAACAGAGCCAGGGATCCCCTTCTCCGATATTTATTGCGGGGATGCGTGCCGGGCAGATATTATTATTTGTACCCGCGCGCGCGCATAATTCAAGCGGGTCGTTAAAATTATTTTATTACTTGTTCTACAGGCGGCGCTCCCAGATTCCGCGCCGTGTCACCCTCCTTTCGTTTCTTTTGCTCTCTCTCTCTCTCTTTCTCTTTCTCATGTAGGATATATGTGAATGTATATGTGTGAGAGAGAGAGAAAAACTCGTTCCCGCGGTTTCAACCCTGTGCACGCGTAATATGCGATTCCCTCGCGGTCCTTTTTAGCGCGTGGAAAATATGCTGCCTCGGTTACGTTCTCCGGGCACACACACCCGAATATATACTACCCCCAAATTTTAATTACCTTCGAAATTCCATTCGCCCCTGGACAAAGACCCGCTTATACGACAGTATTCCGTCGTTATTAGTAAAGTTCGTTCGATATATGGAAAGTTCATAGTATTTAGCCCGATCGAACACGTCCGTCCGTAATCAGTCAACTATTTCGTAATTAAAGGTTTTTTTTGTGCCGTGTTCTTTCTTTCTTTTCTTTCTTTCTTTTTTTTAATTTTAATTTTAATTTTAATTTTAATTTTTTATTTTAATTTTATTTTTTTTTACACATAATTATATAATATAATATAATGTAAATTATAAATCACATATATATCTAAAATATTACTTGTATTCGTTGCACAAGATCAATTGGATAAAATAATTATATAAAAATCGAATATTCTTTATCGTCCGTTAAAAATTCGTCGAACGCATACGAAAAGAAGTGTTTGAAAAAAAAAAGAAAAGAAAAGAAAAGCCAATGTCGTATCCACTGACGATACACGATTAGGATCAGTAAAAGAGGTCCAACATTTCGATAGAATTTCTCGCCTAATTTCAATATCGTTTTCCATTTGGAAACACGTTCCTGCAGATCGCTATGGAAATGAGCGAAGCGTCGGTTAACAGCAGGGGCGTATCTGGCCCGATGCCCTCGTTCTTCTTTCCTTCGTTATTTCTCGCTTTTTCATTTTCTTTCATGCCGAACTACGATCATCATGGTCGGCACTTTGGTTTTCTTTACGACGACGTGCGAAGTGGCGTGACGACTGGGCGAGGACCAGAATCTCGAGAGTGCGAAAGAGTAACTTAAAGTCGTATCAATCTCATTTATGCCAATTTTGTGTCTCCTTTCGAAAGGGCCCCCCTCTTCTTCTTCTTCTTCTTCTTGATGAAAAAGAAACGAGAAGATTCCTCCTTGTCTATTTCTCTTGGCCCGTGTGCGACCCTTTTTTTAGTACTCTATATTTCTATCTATCTATCTTTCTCTTTCATACATACACACATACATATACAAACTATATTTCTTTCCTTTTTTATTTCTAGCTTGGTATTTTCTTGCCATGATATACATGTACACAGGTAAACGTGTATTAAGAAGGCAACGTCATTGGCGCTGCCGCCGCGACACACGTTTTTAGAGTCGCACGAATTATTTTCATGACAATCGAAGATGAACAAGCTAGTTAGAAAAAGAGAGAGAGAGAGAGAGAGAGAGAGAGAGAATTCAAGCGTATCGTTAGTAAATATCGAGACACGTTCCTGAATATGCAAATAGACCTACGACGAATCGGCGGTAGCTGCTGCTGGGCATGGAACTCGATTTATTGCTCGATTGATTATACGAGACTCGAACTCGTTTGTCGACTTAATTAATCTCCTCGGAGATAAAAAAAAAAAAGAAAAAAAATAATACATTTTTTATCGACTCGTTTGTGTATACGTGCATTTATTGGCTACGACGAAAGAAACTAACGCGCGCGTAAAGAGAATTTCTTAATAAATATATTTAGAAAATGATGATTCGTTTTATATTTTTTCTTGTATTTTTTAGAAGAAAATATAATATAATACTAAGACAAGTGAATTACTAATGGATTTTCTGTTTGATCGTTATACGATAATTCGCAAAAAATAAATAAATAAAAAATAATTATGTACGCACATTCTTTAGCGCGTACCAAAACGAATATAATCTTCATAATCTCAAAAATAACTTCAATTTATTATTAACGACAACTTCGTGGTGTTGATTTTTCTGTCGCATCTAACTTCACTTTCCAAAACGCGCCAAAAGAAATATAACTTCAATAACATATACGTAACGCGTATTTATATTATATTTTGTAATAGTTTGAATAACATAACCAAATAAATACGTTCCTGTAACAAGCAAAAATAAGAAAGAAGAATGAGAAAAAGAGAGAGAGAGAGAAAGAGAAAGTGAGTGAGTTAGAGGTTTGGAGATCGTTGGAGGACGAGTTTGGCATAATTCAGAAGGAGGCTAGATCGGAGAGCTCGAATCGCGTCAAGGACGAAGGGTACGTCGAAGGGTAGATACCCTCGTCACGATCGTCAGCGAGGTGACAGGTAAATACAAGGGCGAGCTCGATCTACCCTCGCAAAAGGATATAATTTATATATATATATATATACTACCACCACACACGGGAGTTATTGCCAACCAAGAGAGAAGGGAATAAGAAAGAAGAAGCAAAAGAAGAAGAAGAAGAAGAGAAAACGACCTCGTAACTACGTAAACGAGCATTAAATTTTAGACGACATTTTTCTTATTTGAAGATCATTTCTTTCTCTCTCATTCTTTCTTTTTCTCTGTTGCGTTCTCGACACAATCATGAGTGTTAAAATCATTAAAAAATAATTAACAATGTGTTCCATAAAATATTTATGTAATTCGAGAACTACTAAACATTTTCTTTTAAATCATTTTACGTTATTCTACAATATGTCTATGAGTAATTATCTTTTTTAAGTTTATAAATAATTATATCAAATAGGATAACATTATAAATTAAAAAAAAAAAAAGAAATCGAAAGTTACAAGATAAAAGATTGTGTTGTGTCGTTAAAGTTGTCTCCTACGCACGCGTACGTGGTATCCTACAGCGAATGGAAGAGGGAGAAATGAACGCGATTCGCCGATTGGCCGAGATCAAGCACGTGTGCGTTAACCCCCGAGGAGGGGGTTGCAGTCGAGACGCGGGAAAAAAGTGCGTTTATATACGCACACGTTAAAGCTGTACGCCAACTTCTCGACGGTTGCTGAGGTAGTTGGAGGCGGTGGCGGAGGTACAAATCATTCTCTCTCTCTCTCTTTCCCTCTCTCTTTCTTTCTTTCTTTCTTTCTCTCTCTCTCTCTCTCTCTGCTTCTCTAACTCACTCGTTCACTCACTCACTCACTCATTCTCTCTCTCTCTCTCTCACTCTCTCTTTTCAGCAGGACGGCTGGAAACCATCTGCATCGCGATGAATGCTGCTAACCACCCTGCAACCATCCCTGAAAGTCCCCATTCGCCTTCATTTCCAACCCCTCTGTGTATACGTGCACGTGTATGCGTGTATGCGTGTAACGCGGTCCAGCCGGACGAGACCACGGGTTCTCATTCTTCTCTCCTGTGGAATCCTTCCACGAAATCGTCTTTACGGATGATAGCTTTTCAGATTGGCCAATATATAATTGAAAATGGAATAACATATTTATGGCAGGTTGTTTTTTATTTCTTTTTTTTTTTGTTGATTACTTAATTTTTATATTATAAAACATTTGTTGAAATTGCGTTAAAGATGATACGTTTGATATGTATATAATAATTAATATTATGAATTTTTATTTAATAGATTATTATATTGGAAAATAATTAATCGTTGAGGATAAGAGATAATTAAGTTTTAAGAGAAAAATTTACGAGAACGTGGAAATATATCCTATAGAGTTTATTCGAGTGATTTATTTATATCCGTTCGTAAGAGTAGCTGCTCACTATGTGATCGTTATTGTCGTCCTCGGCCACTCGAAACTTTCTTTTCTTTTTTTTCTACTTTTTTTTTCTTTTTCTTTTTTTTTTTTTCGTATCTCTCAAGGCGTACGCTTTATTACCGTGGGGCGATGATTTGCAAAATAAGCCCTTCCGTTCGTTTGACTTTCGCCAGCTTCGCGAAGGCAAGCAAGCAAGCAAGCAACCAACCAACCAACCAACCAACCAAGCAGCCAAGTAACCGGAGAGTCGAGCTTGGCGTTTATCAAGTGTATGAATTAAATTGCTGTTTTATTACCCCTGGGGGATTGGGGTGGTGACGGTGGTGGTGACGATGCCGAGGGCCACCGGCACTTTCCTCCTGCCTCTTTCACCGACTTCATCGCACAAACGAGATTCGGTATTCAACGTGAAACTTCGACTACGAGAAACGATCTATGCTTTTACTCTAGGATAACCAATTGAGGTACCATCTTTCTACATAGTTTGGGGTTCGTTTAACACCCCAGACACGTATAATGTCAAATAGAATGATACAACGTGATATTTATGATACCGGTTTGGTTAGTAGTTAACTATAGTTATTAATACGATATCGTATCTTTACAAAAGATAAGAAAGTTTTTATAATTACAATAACAACATATATTCATCTGTTATCCCGCTTATGAGTGTGTTACGGTGTGTTTTATGTTTAAATATTGTTTAGATTTTAAATTATTCTCATAAAAAGATTGACCCTGATGATGATTAGTCAATATTAACCTTTTAAAAATTTCAAATTTTTAGTTGATCTTATTAATACGTAGATATCAATCGAACTTGCATTTATTTTACCTAACACGATTCTTGCATTATAGCAAGTACGCGAAGTGACGACTGTTACGAATCGTCAGGCACAAGCTCCACTCTAAAACCCATGTTGGATTCTAAACACACCCTTTACATACCGTCGAGCAACTCCAAGTGGGTGGGCTTAAGGGGTCGGAGACACGAGGGGACATACTCTGATCGATTATACGTCACCCGATACGAGTTTCTTGGTTCACCTTTTATCGATCGATTACATTTGACGAACTCTGAGGATGGACTCTGGACGACTCCTCTAACTGTAACTTATTCGAATAAAAAAAATATATTTTTAATGTTAAAGATTAGAAAAATATTCTTTTCAAAATACATACACGTTCAAGATTTATCGATTTAACGTGAAACAACAAAATTGACAATGTATCATTAGATCGTATTGTTTTATGTCACTTCATAGATGAATTATTATTCGTACGATAATTGTCCTATTTTATGATGCCTGGTACTGCGTTAAGTTAAAAAAAACATGTACCCAGTGAAGGAGGAAAATTGCGATGGTCGTCAGAGGCCAGGGGTAAATTTAAAAAGTCCTCTGTCTCACTCTTTTACCTTCTATCCATCTCTCTTTTGCTTGTACCCCCCATGTTCACCCCGTTCTCTCTTTCTCTTTCTCTTGTATGCCTCCGAACCACGGCAATCACGACGCCTGCAATTTTTATGAAGTCCTCGTCGGGTCTTCGAGTCTCTGAATAATTCAGGGTCAAACAGGGCGAGAACGGCGCTTGCGCTCTCGCAATATGTCGCCGAATTTTTGTTTTTTCTTTTTTTCATCCCACCACGATGAACAAAATCTTCCTTTCGCACTTCTCTTTTTTTACCCTCGATTTTGTTAAAAAAATTAAAATATAAAAATTCGGTTTTGATAGATCAATACAAAAGTAAAATATATTTTTACCTATTTAATGGTTAAATGATCATTTCTCATCGCGATATATTTGTTTGAAAATTCTAACAGCGTATGTTTGTTTATCATATTCGACAGTTAAAAAATCTTGTAAAGTAAACAGCATTAAAATCCACTGTTATATGAAATCTGATTATCAGCTCGTTTTCTAACTGTTTTATATATTTGGGACAAGTATTAAGCTTAATGTGTGAAAGAAAATTGTAAAAGCCTAAGGTAATATAAACGATGGCGCCTATGAATTACTTTTGTGTTTTCTTTACAGTTTCTATTTAAATAGTTTTTATATTCTTTGATGTTCATTTTAATGCATGTTATGGCAATTAAGAATCATCAATAGATAATCATTTATCGATAATGATTTCATTTGTTGGTAATTTGGGATTGGCTTAAAATTAGTTTCGTTTTTGAGTAAATTGTTATCCAAAATATACTTGATACACGTTCCCCTAACTGTTGACTAGTGTTAGAGATTTCATCACAATACTTATTGTGCCTGTTTTTATTCAGAGTACAATGTCTTTTGTAGAGGGTTGCGCCAGGTTTTTTTACTTCTTAGGTATTGAAGAATGAAGATCTATCCTCACTATTATAAAGTTAATATCAAGCTACTGGCATCTTATACTATTGTTAAAAAACAAATGAAGATTTAACAAAAAAGTGGCGTCAAACCAAGGAAACCTAATCATTGTAATCTGACCAAAGGCAATCAGTATAATAATGATTTGACTATTGTATCGTTAACAGTAAACAACATTTAAACTATGAATTTTATACATCAATATTTAACAATCTATTAATTATAGCAAATTTGTTTCAATGCAACTGTAATTAATATTTCATGTATTATAACAAAAACAGTGTATTATAACAAATGAGGATTTTCTATTTGAAACAGTGATCATGTGCATTGCAATACTTTTTAGATATGATTAAAAATTATTTTGTTAATCTTGGAAAAAATATAATTTGTTATTTTACTAACATTGCTTATAATTAAAGTTTTAAGAGAGAATTTGAAAATGTTAGTAAAATGTTTACAACGACGTAGATAGAAATTTATCATAGTAGTTGCCGATGTTGATCCTATTTGGAAGATCCGAATGATTAGTCACGAAAAGTTCGAAAAAGAGTATTGTTAAATGAAAGATTTATATCGATGATGGACGTGTATACAATGGAAAAAGATTTACGATTTAATGTCAACGGGGGGTCGTCCTTGAGACTTAGAATTTCTTAAATAAACTTGGAATTTCTTAAATAAACTTTGAATTGAAAAGATGGAAATAGGAAAATGTCAAAGTGAAATAAATGTATCTTTCATTTAGGGTTTTCCCAAGGTTGCGGGAAAGATCAAGTCTTATTTAACTTGAATAGATTCACCAGATGTTTTTTAACTTTCTAATCGTCAAAGTTGGCCAATTAAATATTTCAAGTATAATAAATTAAATTACCATCACTCGGAGATGTAAAACTTAATAATAATACGTGTTATCTGCAATGTATTATTCAAAAAATAATATGCAAGGGGTGTTGTTACATACATACTAGATACTTACATATAATAAAACAATGATAAGTCAGTTTAGAAAAAAATAGAAAGACAAACAGTTTATCTATCGTTTGTCGTTAGTTTTTATCGGCAAAAGTAATCGTGTTCTTAACTGCAAAGCTATCGGAAAGAACGAAAACGTAGTTTTAACATTTCACAATCAGAAATCCATCATAAATCAACATTTGACTTATTCGTACAGAAGGGTGAGAAAAAGAAAGAAAGAATGAAAAAGTATAAAAAGAAAAAAAAAGAGGGATAGAGAGGGAGGGGGAGTCTTTAATTCAGTATGCAAAGTTAGGCTAAGAAGGAAGAGATGAAGGGTGCCAGTCAAGTTGTTTTTTTTTTATTTTTTTTTTTTTAGAGAGGATCTTTAGGGTGGGGCATTCCTGAGGGTGGTAAGTAGCCATAGCAATGTCGCTAGTAGACGGAAGCTGAGCTGGTGATACATCATGGGTGCGTCAACGAGTGTCCCCGTTCCTGTAATCTCACATCCATCAACTCCTCCACGTAGTACGAAAAGAACCGAACCTTGCGAAAGAACCTTAGGAATGAGCGAATGAACGAACGAACGAACGAACGATGGTTCTTTGCTGATCGATGTCCAACCTATGGTTCTATTTTTTTTTTCTCACCAAAGCGACCTCGATAACAACCTTAACACACTTTGACCGATCGATCGGCTTCTTCTAGTTCGATTTTCATCTATCTATCTATCTATATATCTATCTTATCTTATCGTTTTCGAATTACTTCCTAGAGAAAAAGAGGAAAAGAGAAGTAATGAAGATGTTGGAAAGAAAACACTTTCTTTTATTTCCTCATAGATACACAAAAATATGTTTTATTAAGTCATAACAAAAGAGTCCTCGTATTTCTTCACAGTAGACGATGACTTTTGATATACGGAAATATCGTCGAGTCAAGGAAAAAAGAAAAAAGGTAAGAGGGAGAAAGAGAAAGAGATAGGATAGGAGAGTGAATGAGTGAGTGAGTGAGTGAGTGAGTATGTGAGAGATTCAGAAAAAAGAAAGAGGACAAACGATTTCGCTTGGAAAAGAGGACGAAACATGGATAGAGAAAAGGGACACTGTTAGATAAGTCGGAGGGGTTGTCGGGGCATCTCTTCGCCTTCTTTCCTGCTTCCGGCCATCTTCTTCTCTGCCACCCCTTTCGTACTTCTTTTCGTGGATGGAAACGACCCGAGTCCATTCTCTGCCATCGTATCGGGTCTCCTATCGAGAGGGTGGGGTTTATACCAAGAATCCTGTGGTGTAACGCGGTGTGCTGCGGTGTTCTGCTCTGCTCTGCTCTGCGGTGTGGTGTAGTGTGTGGTATGTGGTGTGGCGTTGTGTTGTGTTGTGTTATGTTGTGTTGTGTTGTGTTGTGTTGTGCGAGGATGCCCGAGAAGAACGCGTTGAATAGAAGATTGGAACTCTTTCTGCACTGACGGCGTTCCTTCCGGCGGGTGCGGCTGATAGTGCCGGCTATTTCCGGTGGCCACCGTGACATTGCTATCGCGGACACCACCGAGTTCGCTATCCCCGGGGGCCATCCAACGTTAAACGTTCTCCCTGTATCTTCCTTCTCCAAGGTTTACATACGACAACTTTTCGACCCTTCGAATTTTACTTTGGATATATCTATGTATATTCCTACCCGTTAAGCATACTACATATATGTAGTATTTATATATATATATATAGTATGTGGAACAAATCTAACATTAAGTTTTTATATTTTTATTTTTACAAATGGAAAAATGTGTTTAGCAGTTTATCTCTAGAGAGAGAGATATATTTATTTAATTAAATTAATTTATTAATACTCAAAAAGAA
Organism: Polistes canadensis; assembly: GCF_001313835.1. Taxonomy (NCBI): domain Eukaryota; kingdom Metazoa; phylum Arthropoda; class Insecta; order Hymenoptera; family Vespidae; genus Polistes; species Polistes canadensis. The sequence goes on from NW_014569573.1 coordinate 27,773, forward strand.
AAAGACATAATTGTAAAACTCTTTATTATACACGAGTATATTATTAAAAGACAATTGTTTTGAAATTTTTGTTACGTACGATACAGAATGCTAAGATAATTTGTTAAATTTTTCAAATAAAATATTTACGGAAATTCGAAGTAACGCATAAAAGGAATGGATTTTCAGGAAAGGATCGATTTGTCAGAACGCGTTTGAAGTAACCTAAAGCGTGCTTCCTCGAAGGTAACGGTTTTGCATTACCAAGCTCGTATGCGCACGCAACGTAACCTGAAAATAGGAGGAGGAGGAGAAGAAGGACACCGCGAGGCCTAAGTAGTCCCAGGATGGAGCCATTCAGCTGTCAATCAGAACTTGCCCGAGAATCTCGCTCGCGGAGTTCTCCTGCTTACCTACCGAAAAACATCTGCTCGTGGAGAACGCGATACGCCGCGAGACATATAAACGGGGGTGTATGTAATTCTGTCCACCATCACCTTTACACATTACCTTAACAAAATGTTTTTTTTTTTTTTCATTATTTTTAAGAACAACTTTAATTACATATTTCGTTACACCATATTAATATCCTAAAAAAAAATATATATATATTATATTTATTTTATTTTTCTTTAATTTCTTATAATAGCAACACGTAATCTTCCTTAAATTCAATTCGTGTAAATAATATTTTGTTAAATGTTTTTCTTTTTTTTTTTTTTTTTAACAAATATATCACAGTAAATAATTTCCGGTTAAAGTAAAGATATAATTCATCATCGATCTATCGGGTAATATTATAAAGTAAAGAAAGAGGTTCCGTTGAAGGGCCAAGGAGGTATCTTGACTATTCGAAATCGAAGAGATCGCACCGTGCAACGGGACTTATTGTTAGTGGCGGCCATTGAGAGAGAAGAGCAGCAACCGCAACCATTCAGTGTGCACTGAATGACCCCGTAGCTTCGCTCAGAGAATTCTGCAGTCACGAATCGTAAGGGCCACAGAACGCGATTGGCCTCTGTTTGGATCCATTTAACATTCGGGATGCCATTAAACGACCGACCGACGATACCCCAAGAACCGATTAACTTGCTATCGAGATATAATCGGATTTTCTCTCTCTTACTCATTCCCTTTGGAGTGACCTTCCTTAGATGATAATGCATTTGTGGTTAGCCTTTCGATCAGTCGCTATCAACGTTCTTATCCTATAAAGATCCTATAAAGGTAATCGATTCATAAAATCCCACTAGTTCAATTCAATTAATTAATGACTAATATTTCAAAGTATTACAACAATGTAACAATTTTAAATATATTGAATCTGGAAGAATACCCTACGTAACACGGACCTATCCTCCTTTTTTCTGACATCCTCAATTCCTATTAATTAAAATCATTGATTCAACAGATTTTCAAAGTAACCATCAGTTTTTCCGTCTGAAAGAAAAAATAAACGTTAGAATCAAAAAAAAAAAGAAGAAAAAAAAGGAACACAAATAAGAAGAAGAAATTGAAAAGAAATCATAAGTGTAACGGAATTTTCTAGTATAATTTTGACGTAAAGAAATATTGTGCGTCCTCTTTTAGAATCGTTCTCACTGACACACGAAGTTGAACGCGAATCCGATCGTTGCAGTCGTTTTCGAGAATGGCAGATGCTACTACTCGCAACGGAATAGAAGTTATTATTTTTCGATGTCGCCGTCTCGGTTTCGCTTTTTGTTCCACGTCCCGTATCAGAGATCTCGAAAGACGAAGGAACATCGGTTTACGTCGAGTCTCTTGCATTCACGTCAACGTGCAAGAGGACGTTTCGTCCGGATCTTTCAATGGACACGTTAACGAGTTACAATTCAGGCTGGTGACACCCTTCCACGAGCATCCTTCGTTCTCTCGGCCCGATCGGATGTCACTTGCTTCATTTCTCTCTCTCTCTCTCTTTCTCTTTCTCTTTCTTTTTACCTCCCTCGTTCGCGTACGTTCGTACGTTCGTACGGTTCAGCCCTTCTTCTTCTTCTTCTTCTCCTTTTTCCTCTCCCTTATTCTTTTCTTTCTTTTTTATCACTCATTCTCTCTCTCTCTCTCTCTCTTTCTTTTCGTTATTCTTCTAAAAAAAAAAAAAGATAATAAAAAAGAACACCGAATACTCTCTGTAGCAACCCTGACGTACACATCGTAATTTCGGCCTAGTACAAGGAGAACAAGAGTAACGTGATATCGACAAATTTTTTTTTGTCTATATTTTATTTCTTTTTCTTTTTTTTTTTCTAATCTCCTTCATCGTTCTTCATTCGAACATTCGTGATATAGGAAGAGAGAGAGAGAGAAAGAGAGGGGGATAAATAATATGGAGTAGAATGATTTTCTTCGATGATCTTCTATCTTTTCACTTTTAGAATTTATTTAGCTCGTGTCGTACGTTTGTTCTTTAAAAGGAAGTAGACAAAGGAGGGAGTAGATCGAAGGGATTCGTGAAACGAACTCGATTTGATATGTACACCATCCTCTCTTTCTCTCTCTCTGTATTTTTCTTTCTTTTTTTTTTCTTCTTTTCTTTTTTTTCGTTCGTGTAAAACCACAGGAGGCCGCCACGTCGATTCCAGGATTTACGACATTCCAAGGGTTCGAGGAAGCATGAATGGGAAAACCCAGGTGTATATACCTGAGTCTCTCTCGTGAAATCGGTCAATACAAGAGAATAGATCGCCATCAAACCTGCCGATTTTCGGTAAAAGAAAAGTCGTAGATCTACGACCAGATAGATCGTAAGTCTGTCTTTCTGGGCACCAGCAAAACTTTTCGACTCTCTTTTAAAATCTTTTTCTTTCGAACAATTTATTTTTCATTTTTTACCTTTTTCCTCTTCTTCCTCATCATCATGATCTTTTTTATTTTTTTTATTTTTTTTTTTATGATGGACAGGAGGAAAATACGTGAGAGGTAGCGCGGTCGAAGAAGAGAACATGGTTTCCTTTAATAAAATATTTATTTTTTCTCTTATAAGAACATTGATGTTTCTTAATAAGGTATATATATATATATATATATAGTAGATATATGTTAAGCGAATATACATACATATGTAAATAAAAAGTGTTTACGTACGGATTAACTTTATCACTTTGTCTAACTACGAGGCAGTCTGTTTTGATCCTTCCGTGCGAGAGGTGTGTTTCTGTATTTTCAGTAATTAACAAACATTTAACGTGAGTATTTAACGCATTTTTCTTTCGTACTAATTCTACACCATCAAATTTAGATATAAATATTTCGTTTATTGTAATATATATATAATATTATATTATATTTT